>NW_017097863.1:14344-51596 GCF_001412225.1 Nicrophorus vespilloides
AAAACTATAATACATAGAATGAATCCAGAAGATGCATATGAAAGCTCAATATTTGGCGAATACAACATGTATTCATTTATTTTCTCCGTTTGGACGTAATTTACGTTCAAACTTGAAAAAATGCTCGAAAAAGCAGTGTTTTTACATTTCATTGATTTTTTCGATAACTATAATACATAGAATGAATCCAGAAGATGCATATGAAATCTGAATGTTTGGGGAATGTAGCATGTATTCATATATTACTGTGGTTTTCTCCGTTTGGATGTAATTCACGTTCAAAGTTTGAAAAAATGAATAAAAAGGTTTAGACAATGAAGAAACTTAATTGTCTTGAAAATAAAGGATTTTTAAAACATTGTAACCACGAGAATCTACGAAATAAAGATAGGAATTAATTAATTAGAGTATAGTTATAAAAAAAAAAGACTGTTACTCTCATTTTATGTCCTGGAAGTTATTGTGGATAGAATGGAATGAATGTAGAGCATGCAACAAAATAACGTACAGTAGTTGCGGATATAAAATATGAAAATATACTGCACATTCTCAGAGGTGATTTGTACATCAATAAAAATTTGAATAATTTCTAAGTCAAGCTTTTACGGTTTCCTTACGCAACAATGCCTTCTCGTCTAAGATCCACTCAGAATGTACCCGAATAAAACGTTATGATTATGTGAAGAAAGTAGCAAGAAAAAAAGAGAATCCAAATCTGAATGGAATTCCAGGATTCTCCGCGTGTAAAACATTGTAGTCGCAATGATCAAATAAATAAGGATCGAGAGGGCGAATGGTGCGGCAATAAAATTATTATTCCGTGGGGTTTTGTTGGAAGCGCCGTGATGAGTTTAGGGCTGGAACTTCTCTACTTCCAGTGTAGGAAGGGCGGCTCAATAAAACCGGAGGACCGGCCTTTAGCATTTCAGGAATGCGAATGCATAAACAAAAAGAACAGGAGAGAAAGAACTAGAGCCAAAGAATAATGGGAATATTTTCATTAACGTAACGACTCCGACACTTTCGGTACAAAACGGAGGGGTTTTTGGACGCAAAAAAAATAGTAGAGTAGTCGATATGGTAATTCGTTTAAAAATAGAGACATTACTCAAACAAATTAAAACGCTGGAGAATTCGCACAAATGAGATCCACATTAGTCACAGAAATAATGAAAATCCGAGAAATTTGTATATGAAATAAGGAAAATTTAATTAAATTCATCTATTAGATTAATTCACTTTTTGTATTGTTCTTATAATTAAAAAAAAATATAGATCCAATACGACTTTTACTAATTTTTTGGTATACGAATCAAGGAGAAATGATCCATAAAATGTTGCAACATTTCATTTATCCCACTGATATTTGCCAATTCGGATGGATTCGTAGTAAGCAATTAACTGTACTGCTTTTTTCTTCATAGTTTAGATACATGACTAATATTCAAGGAGAAATGGACCATAAAAGCGAACGTTACGTAATTTGCGGATCGTACCGTGATTTATTCGAAATACACTGTGAAATTTAACATTTACTTGCATGATCCGATTCAAGGAGAAATTAACAATAAAGATGTTATGTGTTTACGGTACTTAAATTGATTTATTGCAAAAATTCGAAAATAACCGAAAATTTAATCTTCACTTTAACCTTGAACGCATCTTAAGTTGATTATTTTTAATTAAGTCCGTGTTTGTTTACAGTCGTTAAAATAGTACATTAAGTAAATTAATTATCTAATTAAAAATAGCTACCAATTAAGTGAATTTTACATAAACTAATTACTTTCGTTAACAAATGGATTTATGAACGGTTTTATATTTATTATGTTTTTAAATAAAACTTTTATAGGATTTCCGGAACGGAAGAACAAATATTAACGACCTTTTGAGAAGTTCTTTTTTCTTTCTTTCTTTGCTATAAAAGCACTTAAAAACTTGAAACTTTAGCCAAAAAAACGCATTTAACATTTTCTACAAAAAAAACTCACCACTTGACATACGCAACAATTCACTCTTGAAGAGGATTTATAACAAAAATTTCTACAACTTTATAAATATTTACATTTGTTTATTTGCAAAAAAGCAGAAATCATTCGCATAAGAATTTGATCAAACGGAAATAATAATTTGCAATCGTATAGGAAATTCGTAAAACGGAAACTGCCCATTTTTCAACTGTTTTATACAGAACTAATCCATTTGCAATTCAATTACAAATGGATGTGAAGCAGGCTGACATTCATGAAATTGAAAATAAATAAAATAAAATAGACTAAAGCACAATATATCAAATCCTGTTATACAAATACGCATTTTTTTTTTCGATTCAATTTATTTATTTACCGTATTATTGGCTCAATCCAATTCCTACTGTTCGAAATACGCTCTATGTATGATTAACGTGTGAATGTTAAATACATCATATCAATTCCGAAATGTTTTATTGATTCATATGTACTTTCTGATAGTTACATATTTTTTTTTATAAAATTTGAAAAATTTACAATAAAAACTAAATTATAATAAATTATCAGGTCTTAATTATATAATAAACCAATTAATGGTTAATATTAACTTGAGAAAACATTACGAAATAAAAAAAAATATTAAAAATTTATGGATTAATGAAATAATAATGCATTATTCGTGCTAAAGTTAATTAACAAACATTTATATTAGATTCACGTGGATGCTTTTCGTTTGTGCAAAACTCACGTAAAATAGTTTAATATGCATGAAATTAAACAAAGTTTTAATTAATTGAATTAATTATGTATGTAACGTACTGAGTCTCTTTTTACATAAAAAAAAATTATATATTTTTTTAAATTTTTCTCTGAAAATCCGTATAAATTTCTGTTTATTCGTATCATTCAGAATTGAGGTTTAATTAGGCGTTTGTGTATGAGGCTTTGGAAAGGGTACGAAAGGAAAATTTGCATTTAATGTAAAGTGCCCTAATTGCCTTGTATGCAGGCATGTGTGTGTGCATCGAAGCCCATGGATGCATTTAATTTGGTTCGTGAATGGAGAAGAATGGTCGTTCCATCGATGTTCTCTCATCAAAGTGACTTATTTGAAATTAGTTGAGGGTAGCGGGAGTTAGTTTTCAGTCGACGTTTCAGCCCGAACGGCGCCTGCCTTGCAGCATAATGCGAATCGGATGATTCGTTATGTAACTGAATCGGGGGGCGATGGGTATTAGCGGAGCACAATTGATGTAGACTAGACTGTAGTAATTGTTGCGCTGGAATAAACTTATTTAGTTGGTATCGAGCCAGACGCACACACAATAGCATCAAAAACAAAAGAAAAACTATAAAGCAAATGACATTTAACATAAACCAATTAAAGAAAAACTTAATTGAAGATCTTGCAGAATAATTAAAAAAAATAGTGTCTTTATGATCTAATATTATTATTAATACAGTGGAACCTCGCATAATGAGCATTTCGCTTAATGAGCGAAAATGTGTACATTTACCGATTTAACATAAAATATTATTACTTATTACAAATTTGAAATTTAAATATGAATTATTATTTATTTAACAAATTTTATTGGCCCATTTAACTTTTTTTAAAATAAAAATGTGAAATAAAATCGAAAAATTACACAATTATCTACAGTTTCATTGAATTTAATCAAATTTATTAAAGAAATTAGAAAATTATGTAAAGAAAACCGAATTTAATCAAAGTTAATCGAAAAATTACATAATTATTGTTAATTTCATTGAATTTAACCAAATTTAGTATAGAAATTCAAGAATTATGTAAAGAAAACAGAACTTAATCAAAGTTAATAAAAAAATTACATATTTTTTGATAATTTCATTGAATTTAATGAAATTTAGTGAAGAAAACAGAATTTAATTAAAATTAATTGAAAAATTTCTAAACTATTGATAGTTTCATTGAATTTAATCAAATTTAGTAAAAAATAATCGAGAATTATATAAAGAAAATAGAATATAATCAAAGTTAATCGAAAAATTACATAATTATTGAAAATTTCATTGAATTTAATCAAATTTAGTAAAGAAATTCGAGACTTATGTAAAGAAAAGAGAATTTAATCACAGTTAATAAAAAAATTACATATTTTTTGATAATTTCATTGAATTTAATGAAATTTAGTGAAGAAAACAGAATTTAATTAAAATTAATCGAAAAATTTCTAAACTATTGATAGTTTCATTGAATTTAATCAAATTTAGTAAAAAATAATCGAGAATTATATAAAGAAAATAGAATATAATCAAAGTTAATCGAAAAATTACATAATTATTGATAATTTCATTGAATTTAATCAAATTTAGTAAAGAAATTCGAGACTTATGTAAAGAAAAGAGAATTTAATCAAGTTTAATAGAAAAGATAACTAGTTTTTGATAATTGTATTGATATTTAATCAAATTTTGTATTGAAATTCGAGAATTATGTAATATTAGTTTTTAGCTCACTACTTTGATTTATGTTTAAATTTAGAAAATTAAAATAATTATTTTCAAAAATTAAATTATTCTTATTTATCTATTTATTATTATGTAAGTGGAAAATTCTAATTCTAATTTATGTGAAAAAAAAAAAATAGATTCACGAAAGAGATTTTTTTTTATTAGGATTTATTTAGTCTGCATGTTCTAATTATGTAATCGATTTACGACGTTGACATTTGTTTACATTTACTAAAAAAACTCATATGAAAAAAATATGCATGTGAAAAAATTAACTTGTAGACATAATAATTACATAAATTCTCCTTGTTAAGACATATGTAACTATGTAAATAAAAGAGGTCTATAATTAAGTTGATTTCATGTGAATAATTACAGGTTTTTGATTTGTACATAATCAATTCACTAAATTGATTTACGTTTAGATTTATTACAAAAATCTCACATTGAAATCATAATTTATTAATGAGAAACAAACATTACATTCACTGTGCTTATGAAATTCAATAATTACGTACATTCTAACTTTTATTTTCATTACCTAATCAATTCACAATTATTATTTTAGTTACCAACAAATTGCATAACTAATTCATATGAAACAATTCAATTATAAATTGAATAATAAAACCAAACTTGCAATTAAATTATTACATAAATTAAATAAATTTAATTAATAATATTTAATAAATTTAGATTTTTTATTTATTTTTCGTTTTAAGTAATTTAATTTTTGAATACATTTGAATTCAGTATAATCATTTATTTGAGTGCGTCAAGTTTTGGTATGAAATCATTAAGTTATGTTCACAACTGAAAAAATTATTATATTTTCATAATGTTTCAGGAAGATTTTGTTGTTTGTTGCATTAAAATTATAAAAGTATGTATTATAAATTTAGATTTTTTTATTTATTTTTGGTTTTAAGTAATTTATTTTTTGAGTATATTTTAATTAATTCAGTATAATTAATAAAATATTTGAAGTATCATCACTTTATAAATAATTTATTTGAGAACTATTCAATTTTTGGTATGAAATCATTGAATTCTATTCACAACTGAAAAATTACTATATTTTCATAATGTTTCAGGAAGATTTTGTTGTTTGTTGCATTAAAATTATAAAAGTATGTATTATAAATTTAGATTTTTGGTTTTAAGTAATTTATTTTTTGAGTATATTTTAATTAATTCAGTATAATTATTAAGATGCTTAAAGTATCATCACTTTATGAATATTTTATTTGAGAACTCTTCAATTTTTGATATGAAACCATTGAGTTCTATTCACAACTGAAAAATGACTGTATTTTCATAATGTTTCAGGAATAACAACGTCAAAATCAATGAAACCTGCTGTATCTTTGAACAATCAAATTTGGTGATAACCAGTGTAGATTATAGTGACCTCGAGCATTGATTCTGCCAATATTTAAATTCGATGCATGGTCGATGATGACGTTTCTGCAAAATTTCACATGACATCCCCGGCCGTTTGTGTCCTGCAATCCCGAATTTCACCCCGAAGCGAAAACTATCGGACCCAAATATCTATTGAATTATTCAATATCGCAATTACCCGGACGTTTCATGCGCGTTTTCCATTATTCCTCAATACATTAAAGGGAGGCTGACGGAAAATTGCCCAATAATCGACACAGCCACGAACATGACGGATTGCAATAACTGATCGAATAACGCACGCAAAGGGATGACATATAAAAAGACTAGCTGATTATTCGACAATTTCCTGTTTTTTTTTATCTGTTTCATTGCGTTTCGCGAGTTGATTGAAGCGGATGGTATTGACCTAGAAAGAAATGCGAATCTATTCCTGTTTGAAATTTAATAAAATGTCACAATTTAGTAAAACTTATCGTTTATAGTGTTTTCTTATATATTTTCTTTTTGGCGAATTGCGATGCAAAGGGTCGATTTGCGTTATTTACATCTTTCAGGACATGATTTATACGGCACAGCCGGGGATGAGCGAGTCATAAATCTCAATTTACTTAATGCTGGGAATCGATCAGAGGACGATGAATCAAAGAGACCAACCTTTATTTTACCACACACAAAGGATTTCGTCTTGTTCAAGGATAACTTAACATGATACACCTAAACCCTAGTTTCTTTATAGTTATTATGATTATATAACATTGTTATTATTGCATTTAGTCACTATAATCTACAGATAAATAAATTATTTGTACTTTATATAATAACTAAAATTATAAATATATTTTCATGTATTAAATCAATTTGTTAACTCTGAGAAACTAATCTGCATTTTTATGACCTGGAAATATTATTCCATGCATAATTATTTGAGGTCACACAAGATTAATAAATGTTCTAAATTATACAATTCCAAATAAGCTGTAGAAAAAAAATACAAATATAAATATAAATACAAATTAAACTAACACTATTTTTTTTCCTGATTGTAATTGGATTGGGAATAGGAGAAAGTCGTAAACAGTGAAGGAAAGCTCTGCAAATTTTGCATCAACTCCGAAGACGTCTTCATTTAATTTCAACGAACCGAAGTTAATCAAATACGACAGCTTCCTCGAGCACATCAAAACCTATTTCCTCTGATGTACACACACATACGGTTCACACAAATAGTTCTTCCATTTTCTCTTCAAATCCACCAATCCTTTCAATCTCCATTTATATAGTTTCTTCTTTACATGAAAATTGTAAAGTAATTGAACAAATTCATTACTTCTTTTACATTGATATAGTTCTGATATTTACATATAAAAATATATCATTTTTTTCATTATTCTTTATTAAAACAAAATATCTGTTTCATTATTTCACTAAATTCCCAAAAAATATATAAAAATATATCCCAAAATAATATATTGGAAATTTTTATATCATTCAGAAAATGTATTAAAATTAATAAATTTAAAAGAAAATGATAGAAACAATAATATTGTTGTTAATTATAATAAATATTTTTACATATTAATTAATAAATTAATTAATGCATAGACTTTCTATATAAAACACCTAGATTAATAATAAATTAAACATTAAAACTCAAACTTTTTTTTTAATTAGATAAAATTTTAATTATCGTTTTTCTGTTTAATTAAATCGTTGCGTTTCATAAATAATTATTTAAATATAATTAAAAAAAAAAACATGATTAACATATTTATGGTGCTATTGCAGTTTTATAATACATTTCACTATTAATTAACGGTTTTTTATATACCCGACCCCGTTTATATATTTGTTTTTTATACATCCTGCCTCTTTCTTTTTCACTTACGCAATTTCATTCAGTTCGACAAAAAAAAAACCGTATTTTATTCTAGATAGTTAAATTTATTTATATTTACACGTATTTTTATAAATCTTTATGACCTTTGACAAAACAATATTTGTAAATAAATACAAAAATATTGTTAATTGAATTGTTCGCAATAATTTTAATTATTTTGTGATCTAATTAAATAAATTAAAGCTCTATTGTCTTGTTCTTATATAATTAATACAATTTGTAATGTTTTCAATAATCTAATTTAATTAAATAAAGTAATTTGAATTTAATTCTCCAATTCTTAAATAATTTATAATATTCATTAAGTATAATAACTAAAGGCAGTAAGACAAGTTTTATTAGACAAATATAAGAAACATATAATAATTTTCAATGATTTATGTTACATCATCTCTTATTTTAGTAAATAGGTAAATTTTTAAGCAGCTGCGAGGTTCATAATTTCATTTCACATGTTATATTTAGAAATACTTCTGATTCAAAATTATTCATGATTTGAGAGCGTTGCTCCAAATAAGATTGTATTTCTGTTCCAGACATAGCATGGTAATAAAAACCCTCCCAAATTCAAAGACACTTTATGTTTTATTCTTGATGACCTAATTTCCTTCAATCTTTAATGTTGAAAATTTCAACAAAAAATAAATAAAAACAAAATCTTTCATTACTTTATTCTTAATTACTCAATTTAAATTAACAACAAAACAAAATTTAATTGAAATTATTTAAATATTCAAATGGTTAAACCATTTGGACGAGACTAAACAAAAAGCAGATGAACAAAGTTTAATTAAATTAGATTAGTTGACACTTTAGTCCCTACGTTTCCCTTTTTTCCTCTTCCTAATTCATCTCTAATTCCATTGATCTTCGAAGCATGAAAAGATGATCGTAATTGAATTTCCACCCCAAATTGAAGCAGGAAAAAATATAATTAATTACATTATATGAGCATAATAATAATTAGAGAGTAAATATAATTATCTTGTCTCTTGTTTGTTGCTACTTCTGCCAAATCTCCATTTCAGTCTCTGAACATTCATTAAAAACAATATTTGTTTCATGTTTTTCAGCTTGTTTTTTATTATTAGAATTTGTGTAAACGCATGTATTTCTCGCAGAAAGTTATATTAACTAAATCAATACTTGAAGATGGAATTGAACTTTGCTGTGATACAGAAGTTTATTGCATAAAATTTGAATATTATTTGCATATAATTTTAACTTTAATTGAAACTTTTAATATTAATTATATTAAATATTCAGGCAAAATTAATGATTCGAAATATGAAAAGAACCTTGAACGCAAATCAGGATGTTACATAATCAAAGTGGGAGTTCGATGAACAATCAATTGTGATCGTCGTTAGTTGCAACAATCGGTGCAAAACGGACACAATTATTCATCATTCGTCCTTCGTTATTCAAATTGATCCACAAACGAGACCCGAAAGTGTCCCTCGGCAATTGCACACGCATTTCGCATTCATGCCTCAACTTTCGCCCATTTCGGAAAATAATGAATTCACGTGAATTGCTTAAATCTCCATTTGATATTCGCGAAATTTCTACAAAGACAGTAGAAGTCATTATAATAAGAGCTTACAAAAATTGATCTGAAAAATATCGTAAAATTTAATTTAAAAAATCCGATTTTTTTAACATTAAATAATTAAACTAAAATCAGATTTTTTGTAAAACAAACTCTTTCAACAAATTTTACTTTAATAGTTTGATAAATAACAAATTTATAAGAAAAAAATATAATATTAAACGATTATTAGAAGAATATCAGTACTTTTTTTAATGCTTTTAGTTTAATAGTAGAAAAATTCACATGTCTGTCTCGATGATACAGAAACAATTCTATAGATTCTTACCTTTCACGTTTATTCCAGACTCCAATTATTACGTATACTTTGTTAAAGTAAGTATAAGAGTTTGCTATAGTTATATAATTTTAATAGTTAACAGAAAACAAAAATAAACTGAGAATTTTTATAATATCTCTTGCTACAATTATTATTTGTAAGTTTAAATGGAAATATTAAAATAGTCTAGTAGTGTATGTGATCAGAAGAAGAAGAAAAAAGGAATTTATTGCAACATGTTTAGAGGAATCATAAAATTGATACGGTATTTTTATGTGGAAATTTTTAGAGCTTCTGTAAAAGTGCAGTGGCCAATTCATTTTTAGCGGCTAAAGGCAGTAAGACAAGTTTTATTAGAGACCGATACGTTATACACCTATTACAATTTAAGCTGCAAGACTAAGCTGCTCAGTAAATAGGAAGGAAACGTTTCGCGGAGGAAAGAGCAAACAATGAAAAATTGGACAAATAACAAATTTTACGTTCAAGTGTAAATAATATTTTGAAACGACTTTAGTTAAGATTTCCTCAAGACTTTCTAAGGTCAAACAACCGTTTTATTAATTCTTATTTATGGCTTTTCAACAACCTCCGCCTTTTCTAAGCAATTAACCAATATTTGTTACGATATTTTCTATTACAAATTTTTAATTAATTACAAGAAAATTTTGATTATTCAATCACAATTCTAATCTAATATGAAATAATTAAAATCTCAAGCACACATTTATTGTTACTAATTAATTTTGGTACAATCAAATAAAAATCATTTAGTTTTGAAATTATTTAAACTTTTATAATAATTAAAAATCTATTTTTTTTTGCTAATTAAGTTAATTATAAATCTCAGTCAATTTATTACAATCAATTTGTTTCTAATTAACTTTAAAGTTTCCTGCAAATTACAATTGGATAACAAAATTGTATCCAGTAAATATGAATTCAATTGATGAATGCAATTTGTCATCAATACGTTGCACGCGAAATGCGATCATATTTCAAAATGCTATTGGTGGAACATGTATAAAAAAAAATCAGATTTGTGCAGCGATTGGGTTTCCGTTTTGATGTCGATAAAACAACATAATAACGTTATTTCCTGTTATGTTACTGCAACCACAAACGCAAAATTCTCTTCATGTTTTTTATTGAACGCAATATTTTTGCAATATTTCATATGAATCGTTATTTTTTAATGAACAACATGTTTACTTGATTATACAGAGAAAATATAATTCATTAAATGCATTGCATTTGTTTATTACATACACTATTATATAAAATATTAAATGCAATGTCCTTAATTAGTTTTATTATAAACATCGGAGTTTTATTGAGAATTCGATTATACAATAGTTGATCTCATGGGTTATTGCAAGGAGTTACATTCTCCTCTTAAGTTAATATTTATGAAGTATGTGCTCTTCCTTGGACTCTTCAAGTAATACCAACTTCTCAGTTCGACCTCTTAGCTAAGACTAAATTATATAATACCAAAAATGTGTTCATTTCAAAAAGGGGCTGCGTGGGAGAAAAGGGTTTGATCTTGTGGAAAATACAATCATTTCTTTATCTAAGTTTTATGATCCTGTCCAAATATTTAGGGGCTGCAGAAGGCTGTTAAGTGGTGATGCAATAGACGCAACTATACGATTTAATGTGTAACCGTCGTTCGGAATATTCCACAAGTTATTCTAAATAATCATGTACAAGTATCCGTTTGTATATAACAAATATACATATTAGTTATACAATAGATGACAACAAAATGGTCGGCTAAAACACTGTAACAACTACAAAGAATAATTCATCATTTAAGACTGAATTTAATGATGATTTAAGACTGATTTATAGCAAATATAACAAAATCAAGGCAAAAAGTACAATACAATAAATTTTACTTTACTAGTTATAAAATCAAATCAAATATTTTACCTTTTATAAATCATATTTAAACTGCATTCGCGTTTCTTGTTATAAATCACCACCAACTTTAAACATTTCCGCGAAAATACATTACTTTTGTCCTTGTTTTAATAAAGTTCTTTCTGAACTATCCACATTCTCACACGAAATCTAAACTTTTAAAAATTATTGAAAACACTGACTGACAGATGTTATTGATATTTAAAAAAATATGTATTGTCATGGTAATTGGAAATAAAAATATTCTCGATTTTAATTAATATATAATTGACATTTCAAGATATAAACAAAATTATTCTCTCATTATTTTTTTATTTCAATTTTAATTAATGAATTATTTAAATTGTTAATTTCTGTAATTTCTTTTAAAAGTCTATAAATTTGGAACTTGGTAATTAGTCAAGTAATTAATACAAGTGTATCAAAGTTTTCAAGCATCATCCAGTATATTGTTTCATATATCCAATATTACACTTAAAACTTGGTAATTAGTCAAGTAATTAATACAAGTGTATTAAAGTTTTCAAATATGAAACATTATCAAGTATATTGTCCCATATGTCCAATATTTATTGGCAAAAGTCCACCAAAGTTGTTATTTTTTTTTTCATAAAATATTGGTTAATGCTGAACGTATTTCATAAATTAAAATAAATTAAATTTAGAGCAAAGTCTATTTTTTTTATTTCGCATTCGAAATTTGTATAAAGCGTAACAAATCTTTCAAGCATTATCAAGTATATTGTCCCATCTATCCAATATTACAGTTAAAATTTGGTAATTAGTCAAGTAATTAATACAAGTGTATTAAAGTTTTCAAATATGAAGCATCATCAAGTATATTGTCCAATATGTCCAATATTTATTGGCAACAGTCCGACAAATTTGTTATATTTTTTTTTAATTTTCATAAACTATTGGTTTATACTGAACGTATTTCATAAACTGAAATATCTTAAATTTAGGGCAAAGTCTATTTTTTTTTTGTTTATTTCGCATTCGAAATTTGCATTCCATCGAATTGTTTAATTCAATCGCAGAAACTGGAACTTCAAATGTTCGTTCTATTTGCAAATGCCGATTCTCTTTCCAGTTTCATACATTTTTTGGCATGACCCTTAGAAGTTTCAGTTTTCAAGAGGCGCGACCTACTTGCTTCCTTTTCCGCATTATCCCACTTCGATTTTTAGATTATTCCTTTTATTTAATTTTAGTTTCCATTAGTCTACAGAATTTTTAACATATAATTATTAGTGATTTTCTTCTACATCTTTCAGCTAAAAGTGTTTCCTTTTTGTAAAGTGGTTAAATTTAATCTGAAATGCAAATCCTTCAGCTGATGGAAATGTTACCTTTTACACTCACCTCAGGACGTTTACTTATTCAACACTTTTTATTCCATCCTCTCAGCGCTTTTCTTCTAAAATTACAACACAAGGATACGAATTACACCAGATTACTCTATAAATAATAAAAGATGAAATTCTGCTTACTTTATCCAGTATATTAATTTAAAAAAACACTAAGATATAATTAAACTAGATTTAAGAAAATTTTGTTTCGCATTAAAAATACTCAAATTTATTCAGTGTCGTTTTGAAACAGAAGGTGAAGATTCATTTTCGTTGCTTTTTTTTCAGTAATTCAATATTGTTTAGGAGTTTGCTTCAAGAAAAAAAAAAGTTCCATTCTTTTCGCATCACATTGTAAGGTTTACTTTTTCCTTTCATTTTCTTGTATCCCCTTGGGTAAAATATCAGGAATAATACGATATAAACATTTCAGGTGGGACTTGTTCTGTAATAAAGACATTTTTTTGTAAATATTTTATAGACTTTCTTTGCAACTTCTTAAATAACTCAAATAAGAATTTGTTGGTAACGTGAACCGCTCTTATATTCTTGATTTTTCGATTTATTGTGCGTCGAAGATCATCCAGAAATAGCGTTTTGAAAAGGACGAAATGGTCGGCATTGTTTGCGTAATTCATGCAAAGCTATTCGAGATGACAGCGCCGATAGTTTGCCCAGACAAACAGAAAATAATAGTCGGAGGAAGCAAGTGAAAGAAAGAAAAATAAAACAAGAAATTGAGAATAAGGTCAATGTGTGTGTACGACTCGGTATGTTTCCCAGGATTACATCAAATTATTGATGTGAAAGAACCCTTCTATGGATTCCTACCTTTTCCACGTCTATTCCACAGCTATCATTCTCCAATTATTACATAAATTTGGTTAAAGTAAGTAAAGGTAAACGTCGTTATGCGCCGCCGAAATAATTGTTGATTTTACACTTATATAGAATTAAACCCTTACTGTAAATATGGGCTCATTTTACGTCGATTCGATTTGCGACGGCTTTTGTAGGAACGCAACCCCGGCGTAAAACGACGTTTACCTGTATAGTTATATAACTTTAATAGTTAACCGAAAAACTGATTAGCATAAGCTTTATGTAAAAAACATGCATAATGGAAGATCACCATACGCATTTGCAATACGAATAATTTAACTGTTACTTCATTTCTAGTAAACACATTTCGAAAATACACCAGAAAATATATTTAATTGTTGTGTATAAATAATATATTAAAAAAAATAATAAACTAAAATCAATAATTCAGATATGTCGAAAGAAAAGCATCGGTTAATTATATTTTGAAAATGTCAAACAACTCGTGTGTTTCTTAATATGAACTGGTTGGAGTTTGGGAAAACAGGAAACGAGCGTTTCTATTTTAAAAGCTTGTTTCCAAGTTCAAATAATTGTTGTTCGAAAAGTTTCGTTCGTGTGCACACGCGAAGGGATATTAAATCGAGGCAGTTTTAGACTTCGCAATCGAATTATTACCTATTAAATGAAACACTAACGAAATGTGTTTTCAAAATTCACAGTTGAATAAACATATTCTATTTGCCAGATGATCCAATATTTTATAAACACATTTTCTTTTATAAATACAGAAATTATTGTTACATAATAGAAATTTATGAAATTCTTACAGCACATTTATTTTTAATTACAATATTTCACATAATTATTACCATAGTTCTACAATGAAATCAATTTTTTTGGTAAATCTAATTCACTTTTTTTTTAACTAATTTCTCATAGCACTCGGTGAAAGTACGAAGATGCCAGTAGGCTCGTTAGAAAGGTGAGACATCCTGTTTTCATATGAGTGGTCGATGATGTAATTATCTTTAGGGGTTGTCGAGAAAAACTAAAAAGACTGAAAGAAAAACGTCGTTTCTCTATTTCTTCCATTTCTGTAGCTCATAGCAGGCGACTCGATGACAACACGAATATACAGGTAGGCACGTTGGAAAGCTAAGACATTCAGATTTCTTGCGAGTGGTCGATGATGTAATAATCTTCAGGGGTTGTCAAGAAATTCGAGAAAAACTAAAAAAAAAATTTAAAAAAAAAACGTCGTTTCTCTGTTACGTAACGAACATTACGTAACTTTTGTTACATAACAAGTTGCGCAACGCTTGCGTGCATCTGGTTATGCAATAAAATCATAAAAAAGTTTATTACTTTTTCAGTTATTAACGAAAATCTACTTTTTTGATAAATTCAATTCACTTTTTTTTACTAATTTCTACAGCTCATCGCAGGCGACTCGATGACAGCACTAAGATGTATGTAGGCTCGTTGGAGAGATGAGACATTCAGCTTTCACACGAGTGTTCGATGATGTAATTTTCTTAAGGGGTTGTCGAGAGAAACGTCGATGAAAGAACAGCGTGGTTTCTCTGTTACGTAAATACAAATAAATACATATATTTTGTAACCAGAATTCATTAATTTACAAACTTTTTTCATTGAAATTATAATCGTTTCTTTATATTATTATATTTATAACAATAAAACGATTATTTCAACAAAATATTATTTTTTTTTTAAATATAAGTAGTGAAATTACAATTATTTTATTAAATTTTTACAAACTTTACATTGAATTTTTAATGATAACAATTTTACAATAACAATTTACGAAGATTAGCTTAATTATAAGAAAGTTAATTACTATAAATTAGAAGTGTAGAAAAAAAATCAATTAAAATGTAAGTTTTACATTTTAGTTTGTAAATTTAATATAGATTTGAATGTAAATAGATTAACAATCAACGTTTCGAAACCATAATTGTAATTTGTGTGTAATAGAATTTCTGATGATATGCGAGTATTAAATCATATTTGCGTGTCCTATAGGAACAGTTTGATCCAGTTTTATTGAATGGAACAACGGTAAATTTCAATGGAAATGCAAAATGCACTTATCTTCATACAAGTATTATACCAAATTTATTTCAACTCACTGCATAGTTTATACCAATATCATATGTAAAGTACATATTATATAATTGTATAATACATTAATACTGAATTATTTGAATACAATAATATATAATTCGTTATTTTAACATCAATTTTTTTAAGATTTAGCAATTCTTAGTAAAAGAAATTTCAATATAATAATTAAAAAATAAAAACAAAACTTTCAAAAACAAAAATTTCAAAACTCTGATGGAAAAACCTGAAATATATTCTTGATACAATTAACATCAATCAATTGTCTTTCTAAAATATTTATGTGAAATCAAGTGTGTGAATATTTAGAAGTTGGCAATTGTGTTTTGGTAATTTATAACTGTATTACAGAGACCCTTAAGACACGTCAGTTGTCACATCAGACGTTTTCAGCTGACATTGAGATATCCTTTCCGGCCATGTCAACCGTATTTAAATTTATCTGACATGGAATGAGCCCTGACATGTCCATATTATTACTCCAAATATAATAACCCAACAATTTCTCTCCCTTTTCAAAAGTGGATTTATACCGATGTTTCAATATAAGAGGCACAGCTGAAGATCATCCAAGATTATCTTAGACGTAATACATTTTTTTCTGTGAAATAAACGAATTAAATTGAAATTTCAGTTTATCCTCAACAAAATTTTAAAATAAATGTAATTATATCAAATATTTATATAATCAAAGCTACATTATGTAAATTCATATGTTTGTATAAAGATAATTTAAAAAAATCACGAATCTATAACATAAATATAGTCGGGATTTTGATTGTCGGGATTATGGTAGTTGGGATTTTGACATAGTCGGGATTTTAATACAGCCGGGATTTCAATAGACGGTTGTCGGGCTTGCTTAATTTATATGTAAATTATCCAAGGACGTGAGTTTCAATCAATCTCCTTTTTATTCCTTCATTAAGATTAAATTCACGTTGTAAATAAATAAAGAAAAGCGAAAACATCAAATGAATCTCTTTTGAAAGAAATTGAATTTGAATAAAACTCCTGACGACGTATTCATCTCCAAATAAATTTCCCTTTATTTCTGCCGATGTTTAGATTCGATTATTTCCTCTCGTTTTGTTTCCAATTTTTTTTTTCTCTTCTCCTTCAATTCGTCGGATTCCCGAAGCGCGGTTTTGAGTTTCGCGCTCCTCGCAAAGAGGTGTATTGAGTGTTAAGGGCGGAAGAAATACAAACCCCACGCATGCACATAATACACCTATTGCTAGTGGAGTGCAAAAAACGACGAAAAATTCCTATCCCTTTGCATCGACGTAACGGTAAGAGCTACTTTCCACATCCATTCAATTGAGGCACAAAAAAATCACTCACGAAATTATTTATGTACGGAAATAACATAAAATCGATGTAATTTCAATAATTTTAGTTTCGTCAGAACGTTTGATCTATTTATATAGTTGTATAAGTGCAGTAAAGCAATAGAAACAGAAGTTTAATTATAAAGTTAGTATATTTTTTTCACTCTCTCTCGTTGCATTTACAAAATCCGACGTGATTTAACGCTTTATCAGTGCAGCTTGAAATAACAAGGAAAACAGTTTTGTTTGCGAAGTAGCAAAACGCAAAGTTTAAACGATAAAACTTTCCATCATTCTGTCGCGACTCTATTTGAATATTTATCTGCACTTGATTCATTTTTAATGAGGCAATTATTTTAATCAAACTTTTAATTACTCACATATTTTTTTGTTTTATTATCAGCTTCATTCAATCTTGTCAACTAACATAAGATGAATTTATTTAAAGATGTTTAAAAATTAGACTTTTTGTAATCATATTTGAAATGAGAGAAAATTGGAAGTAATTATTGGATATTAAACTATATAATTAACAATAAATAATAGTGAGTAATTTTTTTTTATGGAGAAATGAAGACGTGAAAATATAAAAATTAAATATCTTAAATTTCAATTAATAATCTAAAAATCGTTACATCTCGATCAAATATTGATATTACGTAATTAATGTTATACCAGAAGATGCGCAATTAAACACTTTTTCATAAGTGATCTTGAAAATTTAAGTAATTAATAACGGGTGAATGTAACAAGCAAAAAATTGTTAATTAAAGTCCTGAAAAAAAAAATCTAAATAATGCTATATCTTAATCAACATTTAATATTACATAATAATTTTTATACTAGAATATGCGCAATTAAATACCTTTTCATATGTGATCATGATATATTTAAGTTATTAATAATGGGCGAATGAAATAAGCAAACATTTGTTTATAAAAGTCCTGAAAAAATATCTAAAATATGCTATATCTTAATCAATTAATGATATTACGTAATAATTGTTATATTAGAAGATTCACAATTAAACACTTTTTCTTATATAATTCGAAAATATTAAAAAACTTTTCTAGTAAATTTGTAAAATTAAAAAAAAGAACTAGAAAATAAATCAATAAATGAAGTTATAAAAAAAATAATTAAATCTGAGTTATAAATGAAATAATAATAAAAAAAAAGATTTGCAATTCCATTCATGAATATTTTATATCTACGTCCGTCTGATCGTATATAGAATATGATTTTTGCGTAACAATAAAAAAAATATATAATGGGAAAATTACAATATTTTTGAAATAGCGAACGTATAAAAAAAAATATGAAACATATGAATGATTTCTATTGTCTTTCGGTTACGATTTCGGTGCGAATTGTTAGCGTATTCATAGTATGCATGAAAATCGTATGCAAATGTTCGCAAGCAAGAAATTCTGACACGTACTGACCATAATCCAATTCGGAATAATTTTTCATACATTATTATATTGCGACCGGTCTACAACAACAACCGAGAAATTGTAATAAATAAATTATGTGTCGGAGAAGTACATGCACGATTTCGAAATAACGAGATGAATGAATGAAACAAAAAAAGAAAACATATAAAACAAAACGTTATGTAATTCAATTCGCATGTTTTTTATTGTCTAGTTTATGTATCAATCTTTGTTGATATTTTAATTAATTTCTAAGTAAAAATTCAATCAACCTTCGGCAATTTTCTAAATTATTACATAACATTTCAATTAATTAAGTCAAAATCAAACAAAGATATATAACTTATCCTAAATTTAGGTATGATATCAAAAAAAAAGTGATGAAACAACAAAATTTTGTTATATAATATGATTTATATTGATTTATTTACTCCACTTTATTTTCTTTGTAAAAATCTAAAGTTTCTGCTCGAGTTGAAATTGAATTATACTTCGCCTGTCTATTGATAGAAGTTAATGCGATTTCCTGCTTAAGAGTTACAAGTTGTAAGGTAAGTACACAAAATATATTTTTTTTTTCCTTTACCTTAAGTGTTTTATCATTACATTAAAATTTCAGAGCAATCAATCAAAATATAAATTATATGAATGTTTCAATTTACGTAACAAAAACAAATTTTTGCATTGATGCACGTATATTATTTCGTGTTACGAAAAAAAAAATTGTTGCTTCGACCCACTTTTGTGAAGCACTAACATTACAATAACAAAGCAAATCACGTACTTTCCCAGTTTTTTTGGGTACAAAAATAAAATGTTCTTTAAACTGCGAAATTATACAAAATCGCAATAAAAAAAAATCATAAATGTATTCACTTTACGAATTACTATTGTTATTATTAATTATAATTAACGAATGTTGTATATTTTGGAATATGGATTGTTTTAGATATTGTGTGATTCGTTGAGGAAAGAAAGCAAATTATGACATGCCGAAGAGATCGAATCAAGGTTGCCGAGTTAATGGACGATCGAAGAAAAAAAAAGCCGCGGAATCGTGATTATGCAACGGACGAACGACGTTTTATCACGCGCGCTTCCGTTTCGGACTGCAAAACTACGACATATATTTAGATTCCCGAAAAGTGTGTCAAAATTGATTAAAACCAGCCTTAATTTTTTATCAATGTGACCGTGAACAAATTAACAAAAGAAAAAACAACGTAATTAAATATGTAACAAAAATTATATAAAAAAAAGGTGGGTGATTTAAAACAAACTAAAAAACTGTAATGATTATTATTGTAATTATTACGTGGAGGCGCGTACATTAACTTGTTGCAGGAGGCCGATGACCCAAGATCCTTGTATTCGTTGATTTATTAATAATATAAATCATTATACATATTTCGTGCCGATGATTTATGCGTTTCGCTTCATTTATTAGTTTGAAATGTTGTAATTACCGTCGATTCCGAGAAAGATAATTGATATAGAACTGTTGTGCTGTAATAAATAATAGTTATTATTTCTACTAATTATTGAAATTTACATGAAAATTGTATAGAAAGGTCAATAAACTAAATATAAAAAAAATATTATATAATCACTTTTTCTTTATACAATAAGAGCAATCCCACGCAACAATTAAAAACAAATCTGGAAGGTAATTAATATAAAAAATATGTTACATAATTTGGCATACGTAATAATAAGTTGGCATTAATTCATTTGTTTTTGAAAGAAACAAAAGTTGTTTTACGATATTTCATGTCAAATTTCAAGAAGATCAGTAAGAATGGATAGAAGAAAATGCAAGATTAGTGATGTAAGGTTGGTATAAATTCCACCACCAACATAGCAAAAATTTGTTATTTTATTGTTAAGTGTATTATGGATCAAAATGACCCGTCTGTAGCAATTATATGAATATCATCAAAATTTCAATTAAAAGCAAGAGCGACAAGAAAACAGTAACGTGATATAGGCTAAAAATAAATTTGTTCTACTTGCTTTTAAATGATGTTAAATGTAGTAAATCATAAGAATGTTCTATTTAATAAACGGGTCATTTTGACCCATTCTCTACGGATTTCGACATCAACTCAAGCCTATGCAAATTTTACAGAAATGTAATATTTCTTGGAAAATTTTGAAATTGAAAATTTTAGCACTTTTAGAGAAATCGTAACAGGTAATGAATCTTGATTCTATAAGAGAAAGATTCTATTAGAGAAAGTAAATAATCGAAAAGTTTTAGAATCATTAAATTATTTAATTTTTAATCAAAAACTTATTATAATTAAAAAAATAACTTATTTAATATTTCAAATCTTTTAATAGAAACTAATTAAAAATAAAAAATCCATATAATTCTAAATATGTTTAATTTCATAATCAATCAAGTATTCTTATTTAAAAATGATGTAAATTGAATTAATTTTATGTTTCAGAAGTTTTAGTTGATATTAATTACTAAAAATAATTGTTACATAATTCGATTATGTCATATCTTCATTTATATTAAAGCATGTTCACTGTCACAATACGCACTTATTGATTGATTTATGTTGAGCATTATACGAAATTCCTTATACGCTTATCTCGCTCGATGGATTCTGCATTTCGTTGATGAACAAAATGCAACACACAAGATAAATCTCTTTTATTAATCCACTTAACTCTGTACAAGCAAAGCAATGTCTGGGTGCGCCAAATGTAATTAAATAAAGAACATACGGATTTGCACATTAAACCAGATTAAAATAAACACTTAGACGCTCATCAGAGTAATTACATTTACTAAATCCACTCATACGATTAATTTGTTTATTTAATGTATTTTTTGGCAAACTCTGTCAAACGCATTTCCGATATCTGGATTTATCGCCTTTCAAACACTGTTATTAATAGGTTCCATAATTGATGATGTAAGTTTGAAAGCACTCACTTTGTTCTCATGGAAAGAGTGACCAGAAGTAATATGTTTTTAGCCATTACACTGTAAACGCACTACTCAATTACTTTGAAACTTTTCAATTAATCAACAGAAACATAATTATATATTTATCAACTACCAAAATTCAAAGTAATTTGAAACAGTTTTATATAGGGAAACTGTATAATTTTTCTATAATTTTAGTAATAAATAATCTATAATTTGGTAATGATTGAAACGCAGTGTAAACGGTATTCACCTGTGTGTCGATAATCTGATTAAAAGCGATTCTCTGGTATTTCTGGGTTAAGCTAATGCAGTTATAGCATTTCCAAGATCCCCGTTATAGTATTAAGTTGTACAATGTGTTCCACTCCAAAGTTTTACTTTGAAATGATAGTTTTTTTTCATAAAAACTAAAGTTTACTTCAATTTAGAATTGTAAAAGTATCTTAATGCTAAAAATTATGTAATTATGTAAGTTTTAGTTTTAATTAAAAAATATAGCAAAACTAGTAATTATCTAAATCTAATTATATAATTTAATGAACTAAATTAACGTACGCAAACATACAAATGCGTTAGTTAACAATGAAATAATATTATTGTAAATTTAACATTTATTTATTTCCCCTTTGTTGATTACATGTTATTACAGCGTAAGGCAGATGAAGTAAATGCGGAAACGAACACACGTTCATTACAAACATCAAAGAGTGTCAAATGTTTGAATAATTGAATCCAATAATCATATTATAAACCATTTAAAAAGAGTCTGTGCGAAACGTAAAAAGACCTTTTTTTTCCCTTTGACCTGTTTTTTTGTGTAACGCAGTTACAAATCACAAGGGTCGTGTTTGTTTTCTGCTTGGAAATAATGTAGTGACGGTGAGAGTCTTTTAATTGCGTTTTCAGTACATTTCAAAAGAGTCCATAGAAAATTTCTGAAAGTAAATTTCAGTACATATTCAGTTGCGACATGTCCCTTTAATAAAGTGCACGTCAGTTGCAGTTTTAATACAAGTCTAAAGCCTCAAAGATTTCACAAAGAATAATTTGACTATTACCAAAGAGTTATCAGAATTATTTATAAAAAGAAATACAACTTTAACACTAGGGATGGGTCAGAATGACCCTAAGTGGGTGTTGACCTTCTACCGATTCTAATATTTTCTAGTGCAGTTATGGGTCAAAATGATCCGTCTGTAGCAAATAAGTTCTTGGAATATTATCAATATTTAAAATTCAAAGAAGAGCGAGAAGACAACTGTAGCGTTTTGAGAATTATTTATAAAAATAATACAACTTTAAGACGTAAGTACTACAGATGGGTCAGAATGACCCTAAGTGGGTTAACACCCACTTAGGGTTACTTATTTTATTGTAGAGTGTATTACGGGTCAAAATGACCCGTCTGTAGCAAATACATGAATATCATCAATATTTCAATTAAAAGCAAGAGCGACAATAAAACAGTAACGTTTTTTGATATATGCCAAAAATAAATTTGTTCTACTTGCTTTTAAATAATGTTAAATTTAGTAAATCATAAGAATGTTCCATTTAATAAACGGGTCATTTTGACCCATTGACAGTACTTGTGTTTTATTTATTTCTTCGTAATAGTTACAGGTTAGTTAAAAACATAATAAAACAATAATACAACAAATATATTAACAGAAAGATTGTTAAACCGAAAATTTTCTATTTCTAAAAAAAATACAAGTTTAACAACGTAAGTACTACGGATAGGTCAGAATGACCCTCAGTGGGGTACCGATTCTAATATTTTCGGGTGCAGTTTCGAGTCAAAATAACCCGTCTGAAACAATACAACAAAATTCAACAAATATATTGACATAAAGTTTGTTAAACCGAAAACTTTCTATTTCTTACAAATACTATTATATTTAGAAATTTATAAATAGTAGAAAGACCTCGATCTATAAAACATATCTATTTTTTTTATATATATATAACAGCAGTTTTTTTGACCGGATGTAGCGTAATTCAATTATTTTAAAGAGAACACTCGAAATAGTTTTGCTTCACAAAAAAAAAATCGTATATTTCTTTTAAAAATATATAATTAATTTACCTTTCAAATGAGAATGCAATTAAGATTATTTTGTTAGATAATAATAAACACGCTGTTTTAATATTATCGGATGAAAGTCTTTGAAATCTATTATTTATATAAAAAAACTTGTTAATTGCATACGCAAATGTCTTAAAATTTATTGAGTTATAAAATTTTATTTGCTGATTTTATCTTATCGTTTATTTACAATAATTTTATATGGTAATTACACGTTTTTTTTACAAGAAAATGTATAAATCTTATTATATTTACTAATTAATAAAAGATTTTATCTTCTTTCTTGATTTTCTCATAATAATTAAGAAAATCTTAGAAAGAAAAAATACACTTTAATAACTGAATTTTATTTGCAATAATTTTATTTGGTAATTACACGTTTTTTTACAATAAAATGTATAAATCTAATTATATTTACTAATTAATTAAATATTTTATCTTCTGTCTTGATTTTCTCATAATAATTAAGAAATTCTTAGAAAAAAAATTGCACTTTAATAACTGAATTATTTTACTAAATATTTGTTAATTTTCTTTAATTTATAAACCAATAACTTCCAAATTTACAAATTTCTACTTTAGAATAAATAAAATAAATTATTTGTATGTTTTCATTAACTTTTTATGTTTTATAATAAAAATATTTTATGATTGAATAAATATTATATATTTTTCATTTAAATATTCATATGTGCGTCAAATTGAATTCATCATAGATTTTGATTTATAAACAAAGTAGAATGAAAATCAATGATTTATTTTTGTACAATTTATGAAACTAAATGCTTATATTTCTTTTTTCCATTTTCATAAACGTATTACGAATACAAATTAATGTTGTTCGTATATGAAATAAACATATTTATTATATTAATATTCAAATCCGACGAATAATAAATAAATATCAGTGAAGTTAAATAAATTCTGTTTCATATGAATATTCACAAAGTTTTAAAAAAATATTTAACAAACAATTGTATAAAACAATAAAAAAACAAAGTTGAGGTTTAGAATTAATTAATTACAAAAATGCGCTTATAATTCCAGAAATTCCTCGTGGGTATTTATAAATTGAGATTTTTTTTTTATTAAATTAAAAACGTTGGGAATTTTTATGGTTTCGTCCTTGCGGAATGAATGAAAATATAAAGGGGATGTAATCAGGAAATCGTAAAATTTTAATATTGTGCTTACTTTCTTGTCTTCTTCGTATGGTTTCTTCTTATGAAAATTTTCACTTTTTCGAGAGGGGTAGAAAACACGGAGGTTCTTCCTGCTTGGGATGCGCAACAGGAGGATGGTTTTCGGAGCACAAGCGCGCGCGTTTTCGGATCAGGTCTGAGTCCTGGAGCGGCGTCGCGAATACTGGGAAAGGCTTCGGAGATGTGTGTGCAATTACGGCAGGATTCCGTGTGCGCAAACACACACGAGCGACACCAAAAAAAAAAACAACACAAAGAGTACTCGCGGTGTCGTCCTGTGAGGACTCTCCTCCTCCTCCTACTTCTTCATCATCTTCTGGTTAATTTCATTCTTTCATTTCTTGGAATCAATTTTATTTCTTTTACAAAACGATCTTCGTTTTGGATGTATGTAAAAGTAGGTTCTGAATTGATAGTCAAGGCTAACATCCAATTATCTTCAATTAAACGCATTCATTAATTGCTTTATTAACTGACTTTATTAACGAGAATAATTATTTTAAAAAACGGTCGAATTGAACAATCGATAAATAATTACAAAATGAATTTGTTATTGAAAATTAAACAATAATTCATTGCGTAATTTATAGACTTTATATATTTATACACGTAAAAATATTAAAAATTTCTATAAAGTTATCTGAACTTGCATTTTCTAAAGAATTGATTATGTTTTATAATAAATTAATTTAAAATAATTAATTTAGTAAAACAATTAAAAAAAAATGTTAATTTTATATATATATTTCGTTATTGATTTCGATTTAAAATTTATTAATGAATGAATAAAATAATTTCGATTCTATAAATTATACGTATTTCCATGTAATAACTATACTATTATTATGTATATTTTTATTGGTCATAAAATATAGGTAAATTAGAAATAAATTGAGTTTTAAGTAATGGTTAATACATTTATTTTTGTTAATCAATCATTCAATGAAGACAGCACTAAATATTTATAAATATTTATGAAAATTTTAGTTTAAAAATTACGAAAGTAATTAACTTTCATCTGATAGAAAGAAGTAAAGTCTTTTTAATTTTATTAATATATTATAGATGCAAATAATATCAATAAATCAGCCTTAAATGTGTTTATTTAAAGATTAAAGTTAAATATCAAAGTGATAGAGGCACACGATGAAGTAATTAAAATGCTATTAACAGTTTTATCTATCTATTTCAGTTGCGTAACGTTCTCTCTGCTGCTATAAGAACGTGTTGTCGATTGACATTTTTTTTTTGGATGGCGATAAATTACCGGTTAAAAGTTTACCGGTTCGGATCGTTTAATTGGAGCAATGATTTAACTATGAAGAGAAAGATAGAGAGAGAGAGATAAAAACAATGGTCATTTAGCTCTTACGGTTACGTTTAAATTAAGAATAGTTACGTAATTCTCTTCACGCCATCGCGCCGAATATTTAAGCCTAATCATTTGCATATAATTGAATATCTCCTATTAGTATTCCAATCGGCAAAATCTTATATATTTTTTATTATTATATTTACTCATTCACAAAAGCATCTTCACAATCGAAATGTTATTAAGATATTTAATAAAAAAATTTGTAAACATAATTGAAAGTTTATGTAATTATTCTACCTGAAAATGTATATAGGTATCCCCCGACTTACGAACAAAATTCTAAAAGCTCTAACTTGTTACAAGGACATATATAGTGTTAAAAAAGATTCACTGATCAAACAAAAATTGATATTTTCTTTAATAAAATATTTCTAAGTAAGTATTTTGTTTATTTTAATCTATATAAAAACCTTCATAAAGTGTGGTAAGATCGCATATTTTAATTTTTTTTAAATTGCCCCAACTTACGAACAAATTCGACTTACAAACAACCATTTGGAAACGGAACTAATTCGTAAGTTGAGGAATACCTGTATATTTATAGTAAAATAAATTTTGTATATTTTTCTAATTTTTGTTAATGAATTTAAGAATTAAATTTAAATTTATTCAATTTGCCAACAAACGATTGTGAAACAAAAGTAATTGATTTTTTCTTAAGATAATAAACGAAATGACAAGAATTCTTGTAAAAATAATTGAAAGCTTATGTAATTATTCTACCTGAAACTGTATACAGGTATCCCCCGACTTATGAACTCCCGGACTTACGAACAAAATTATAAAAGCTCTAACTTCTTACAAGGAGAAAATTAAGTATTTTGTTTGTTTTAATCTATATAAAAACCATGATAAAGTGTGGTTAGATTGCATATTTTCAATTTTTTTAAATTCCCCCGACTTACGAACAAATTCGACTTACGAACAACCCTTTAGAATGGTACTAGTTGGTAAGTCAGGGGATACCTGCATATTATTGAGAATTTATAATAAAATAAGTTTTGAATATTTTTCTAAATTTTGTTAATGAAGTTCACAATTAAATTATAATTTGTTCAATTTGCCAACAAACGATTATGAAACAAAAATAAATGCTTTTTTCTTAAGATAATAAACGAAATGATAAGAATTATTGTATACATAATTGAAAGTTTATGTAATTATTCCAGAAATTGCAAAAATTCTTGTGAATTTATAGAAAAATAAATTTTGAATATTTTATTAATTAAATTAAGAATTTAATTTAAATGTATTCAATTTGGCAAAAAACGATTGTGCAACAAAAATAATTTCTTTTTATGTTAAGATAATTAACGAAAAAATCTATTTTACTTTGCAAAAAAATAATTGTTTATTATTTAATTCAAAATATATCATTTATTTTATTTTATTCAATTAATTTAATCTCAATTTCTAGAAGATCTATTGCTTTAGTTAACTAATACAAACTGTGTAAATTCGGTAACAAATTCGTTCGAGCATTTGCAACTGGAAATAAATTCGAATGCTCCGAGAATGCACTGAGTCTTATATTTATTTAAGGAAATTAACACAAGTTTACGCTTCAATTGCGTCACAGTTAGTACAGCAATAACGAACTTATGTCTCATTAAAGTCTACGCTTTACACAAAATTTAATTAAAGAATTCATTTTTTATTACAATTTCGTGTTAAAAGTTTTTAAAACTATATATTTGATTAGTTTTTATATTAATTGTTTTATATTTGATAAAAAGTTATTGTAGTGACCATGAAAAGCTTCCACTATTTTACGAGTTGTATAAAAATATACTTACGTAATTGTAATGTATTATACGTACATATAAATAAATATAATTAAACAAATTTATAAGAATTTTAGATTTTTTTTTAAATTTTACTACTATTTTTTAAATATCAATTAAAGTAATTTTGTAAAGATCTCAGATTTATTTTCAAATACTTATTATTAGGATAATACAAGTAATTATATTAATTATTACAACTTTCTAATTAATTTTATTCTTAATTGAAAAACTATGATTAAAATTTTAATTAAAATTGATTGCTTTTATTTGTAAATTTATTACAATAAATTCAATTAAATAGATGTAATCATATATTTTTAATAGGGAAGAGTCGACGTTTTAATCAAGAAATATATAAATTGACGGGATTATTCGAACATCTGGTATTGATCTCTCGCAGTCGGGAACAACACAAAGCGGAAGAGACTGAATTTTATTTAAAAAAAAAACCGGAATTAAAACTCGTCCACATTTCATAATCAATTATATCATCATGATCATCAATTATGTTTTAATGAAATTTTCGTATATTGTTTTGTAACATATGCAACTTAATACTCATTGAAAATTAATTTATTTTTATTATATTGGAATTATTGTTTTTTTTTTGTTAGAGGTTTATCGAAGAAAATAATAGGTTGGGTTATAAATAGTTACGTAAAGTGAGATTAATGCGTATTGATAATATCCTTTCAGGAAGCATTAGCGTAATTGGGTAAAAAGAACTGTTATTTACTGTAGGAATGAATACAAAATTTTTTCGCTCGTTGCTTCAATTTCCATGGAATTACTTTAAAACTGTCTGAACAGGCGGTCCGAGCGCGGTGGATGCGCCGGGCATCAAATGTAAAACACCCTTATTTGCGGCACCTGAGCCAAACTTGCAACCCCTACATTTGAAACCAACCCACGTTTAGGAAATTATAAAAGTTTAAAGTATGCCTTCCTTCTTCCAACTTCAACAGAACTTATCCTATAGAACACAACATCTTTGTAATCCAATCAAATTGACAGCATTATCTTTTGTTGATGAAATTCAGCTTTTGATGTGCTTGGATCATGATCGTTTTTGATTGCTCTTATAGTAGATGATCCATATTTTATTATCAGTGATGATTTCTTTAAAAAAAATGACGATTTCATTGCTTTTAATATTGGAAATATTGATAAGTTGTGTTAAGTAAAATTGTTTTCAATTTATGCGAATATCGAAATTCTTAACGAATCCAAGACATTTAAGTGATTGCCAGTTATTAGTTGTGATAGTTTAATCACACTTCAATCTCATATATAGTTATATGAAAATTTGATTCAATTATGACTTTGATAAACTTCAGTAGGTCGATCAGAATTTTGATCATCTTTCAGCAAAAAATCTCCAAAACATAATTTTGTTAAACCAATTCTGACACGTGTATACTGTTAATCAATATTATTAATTTCACATATTACTTTGTGAGCATCAGCAGCTTTCTTACCTTTAAGGAAATATTATATCAAAAATGTTCCTTTTTACATTCCTTTTTTGACATATTTCAAATCATTGACAGAAATCCTTCAAAACTATCTATTTGTGAAAACCTACATTACTTTCAGGCAACCCACTTTCATATTTATTCATATTAATAAATAATTTGTTTGCGGATTTCACGATTTTTTTTTCTGATACATTTTTATTTAATAATCCCGTCATACGAGGATGGATGTATAATAATAATAACTTTTTTTTAGGGAGGGTTTGAAAAGAGCAATATTGAATTATGAATTCTTTAATATATTTCTTCGCCGCGCGGTAAAAGGGAGACTCAATTATATTCAGAGAACGGCTTCTACTTTCCTCCTTCTTCTCTTTGCTTATTTTCTTTTCTTGATGCGCGCAGACGTGGCGAATTTTTTGAGAAAAAAATAAGTATTCTTGGATAATATTATTCGCAAACGCATTATTATCATGATCCTGTTAAAACCCACCCACAACCAAAACCGTACATGGACCGTATTGATTCGCGTTCGTTGTTGAATTATGTAATCATTCTCCGCGTACGTGAACTTGGCATAATGGCCAATACGTTTCCACATCGACGTCCTTATTTTATCAAATAATTGAAAGATTTCTATATTTAGCTTTTGCATTTACCTCAGCTTCATAAAGTATATAAAATAAAGTTTAAATATCTACAAAATTCTGTTACTTTATTATTACATTTATTGCTACAATTACATAAGAAAATGTGCGTAAAATAATGACTAAATAAGTTAAATATTTCTATAACAATCTTTTGAATTTACCTCAGATTTAAGGTAAAAAATGTAAAATTGGGAATATCTACAAATTTCTATTATTTATTATTTACATTTTTGCGTCGTTATTTTAATACAAATTTAAATATTTCTATATTTAACTTTTACATTTACTTCAATTTCTGGAGAAAAAATGTAAAAATTTGAGTATTTACAAACTTTTGATTATTTATTACAATAATTACATTTATTGCAACAATTACATAAGAAAATGTGTGCTGTTATTTTAATATAAAATGTAATATTTTTAAAATTTACCTTACAAATTTATTTCAGTTTCGGGACAAAAAATGTAAAAATTTGAAAATCTACAAACTTTTGTTAATTTATTATTACAATATATACATTTATTGCGACAATTACAAAAGAAAATTTGCGTCGTTATTTTAATACAAAATTAAATATTTACCTTACAAATTTATTTTAGTTTCGGGACAAAAAATGTAAAATTTTGAATATCTACAAACTTTTGTTAATTTATTATTTCAATAACTGCATTTATTGCAACAATTACATAAGAAAACTTGCGTTGTTATTTTAATACAAAATTAAATATTTTTATATTTACCTAACAAATATATTTCAGTTTCTGGACAAAAAATGAAAAATTTTTAATATCTACAAACTTTTGTTAATTTATTATTACAATAAGTACATTTATTGCAACAATTACAAAAGAAAATTTGCGTCGTTATTTGAATACAAAATTTAATATTTCTATATTTATCTTTTACATTTATTTCAGTTTCGAGACAAAAAATGAAAAATTTAGAAAATCTACAAACTTTTGTTAATTTACTATTTCAATAAGTACATTTATTGCAACAATTACATAAGAAAATGTGTGCTATTATTTGAATACGAAATTAAATATTTTTATATTTATCTTACAAATTTATTTCAGTTTCGGGACAAAAAATATAAAATTTAAAATATCTACAAAACTTTTGTTAATTTATTATTACAATAAGTACATTTATTGCAACAATTACATAAGAAACTGTTATTATAATGAAAAATTAAATATTTCTAAGATATTTTACTTTCAAATTGTAAGAAATTTCTTAAATTTGAAATTATTTTATTCACAAAATATTCTGATTAAATATTTTAAACTACAGAAATGTACATGAATATTACATGTTGAATCTATATCTATTAAATTAATTTAGACATTCCTAGTACGAAGACAACTATATCCCAGAACTAGAGAATTTCATCAATTCCTGCAAAACTTTAAGCTCCGCGGAATTATTATTATTATTATTATTAGTAAACATTCACAAAATGTATGTGAAATCTGGGGATTCCGACGATGTCACGAAACATGCTGAAATATTCTCGTGGTAGATTAATTACGAAGCGATCCAATTGGGGTGAAAATCGTGTGAGAACATACACCGATGATATATGTGCCACACGATACAATCAGGCAACTTATTAATTTTTTTTTATATATTCGTCTCGACAATTTAATAAAGTCTCCAAACGAATTATATGCAATCTATTTTCCTTTCCCGGATATCCAATAAACACATTCTGTCTTGTCTCTCTAGCGAAGCAAGAAACTATTTCAATTTTCCACTCGCCTTCCGCAAAAAGGAAGGCTAATTTATATTTGAACGTCCTCTTCCTTGTGCATCTTCATTTATTGAATTTGCCGCGCTCTCGATTCTTCCTTTTGCTTCTCTCCTATCCTGTGTCTTTTATTTATCCGCTGAAGTATACACTCGATACATATGAAACAAGATCAAAACATTTCATGAATATTTTACATCATAAAGCTCTTACAGTATTTCTTTCAATAAACTGAATGAAAAGTATATAAATTTGAAAATATTATTATTTCGTCAATTTTATAAAATTTATTAAACTTATTTAGTAAAATATATACAAAAAGATTGTCTTTATATCAATATTATTTATTTTTATTAATGAAACATCATTTATTTTTTACATTTGAACATTTTCATTAATATAATCACAATTTCTATCTTTTTTTATTTAGAAAAAATGTTTCAAATTTAACTTCTAAATGTTATAAATAAATTTATAAGTAGTAATCACTTAATTTTGTAGTGGACTTTAATTTCACCGTAAATTTATGGTAGATGTCGAAAATTTCACATCACATCAATCAATACTTCTGCTGTTTCTGCATTGGATGGAGTTGGAAATCCGATCGGACAGCTGATTAATATATATTATTAATTTCCATCAAAACACTTTAGTTATTATTAAATTTACACATTAACATCCATTAAATCCAACATTTTTTATAAAAACAAAAAAAAATGATTTTTATTCAAGTAATTAAACATTTGAATGCTTAACTAAATTAACTAATATTTAATATTTTTTCTTTTAATCAAAAATAGAGTGAGATCAAAAAAAAACTGTAATATTTCACAATATTTGTTGCGGATTAGTTTTTTGTTGCGTCTCCCACATATATTTATTTACAAAGAGGGTTGATCCCTTTGATTTATCCTCTCTTACATTATATATATTTTTTTTTTCTATCTTTTCGTCCTTCTCGTCTCGACAGTCTGATTTATCGTCACTTTACAAGAATATTGTTAGAATCCCGTAAATTTCGTCGCAATAAACAATTTGCCACAAGCACAATGCAAAGTTCGGATAGCCTTAAGCCACGGATTTCGGAATTGAATACGTCGGACGTGATAAACTGTTATATAACTTTTATCCAACTCTATCACACAGCTTCCAAATAAACATTACGATTATCACCTTTATAATTGAATGTTTATAAACAAAACTCTCTGTTTTACGTTTACGTAACAAAAAACTTTGCACTTCAAACTGAATGCGTTAAATCCACTGGAACGTGGCTAAATTAGTTTCAATTTTGGCGACTATAGGATGCAATTACACGCATTAGAATCCCATTGTTCTGAATGGGTTTGAATTGAAAATTAAACTGTACATTTATTTATTTCTTTTGGAAATACCCAAATTGATGATAACTAAACGATTGGAATGATGAATATGTTCACAATTTTGATGGAATTTTATTTTACGTTTCATTTGTAACGGCAAATACATTTTCTGAGCGATTTAATAAAATCCATTTTCGTCCGCAAATCCGAGCCACCTACGCCTTTTCAGCATTCCCTGTGCACAAAACGGGATGGAAGCGCACATAAAGGATGTTTGTTTTATTCCGTACTATTTCCACCCTTTCACATGCACGGCTGCATTCGATGCAAAGTCGATAAATATATATACAGGGTATTGGTTTTTTGGGGGGTAAAAGCACTGATTTTGGTGTCCTGACCCTCTTTTTCTTCTGTTTTTCATCATTTCCTTGAAGTTCTTCGGATTCTTAGCTCGAGCGGTCAACTGTTAAATTGGTCATTGTTTAAGAACCACTGACTTAACAATGAATCACAGACCACATCTGTTCTTAATCTCAAAGCTTTAATCGTTTAAGCGTTAAACGTCAGTTGCACACGTCAAAGACATTTCAACACAACAACTCAATTAACGTTTCGTTATATAATTTGAAGATTAATTTCTCATTAATTTACATAAATATTCCTTTTTTTATTTAATGTTCATTCTATTTTTATAACAAATATTCAGTAAATAATTTAGCGAAATACAAATCAAATTTTTTACAAAATTCTGAACTTGTTACAATTTCACTTATTTTTTGTAAAAACAACATTATTTCGTATAAAAAGAAACAATTTCTATTTGCATTGAATATACAATAAATATAATTTAAATTTATAGTGATTTTATTATGTAATCAATAATTTTAATTTTGTACCTTAAATTAAGAAAAAAATCTTTTTTTTCCGACCCGGCGCATTCACAAAATGTGTACAAGAATATTTTCAATTCCTTCTTTTCATTAATCAAATGTATGAACTATTTTTTTTTCTAAATATTATTCATTTATTTTCCAACACATTCAATTTTAATTTAGTAAATTTATTTTCTAATACAAATAAAATGTGTTTTTTTATAATATTGATTAATAAATATACTAAATCAAATAAAATTATATAAATATGAGAATAATTTATAAAGATTTTTTTTTATGTCGTGTAATTTTATTCAAAATATGTTCATCAATGTGTACTATTTGTAAATAATACTTTTTTTTTCTATACGTTAAAATCATTTATGTTGTAAAAATTTAATATAAAATTACAAATTATTTAAATTTAAACAAATACATAGTGTAATATTTGCCAAGTCACTTATATAAGTACTTGTATGAGTATTCTGATGTAATTATTTATATAAAGATGTATGAATAATACTTGTAACTTGCCAAGTAATTTTACATCAATTTTAGCAAATATTATATAATTAGAAAGATAGATTTATAATAAAATAGTAAATATTTTAATTATTTCAATGAAAAGTGACAAGAATTTTGCTGCGCCACATTTAAACAATTGAGCCGCGAAAATAATACTGCGTTGTTTCGCATATTCGATAAGAAAGTAATACAAATTGTTTAATATCGATAAGCGATATTTGCCAAGTAACTTATGTAAGTACTTGTTTGTTGAAACAAACTACTTTCACTTGTACATCGTGTAGAGTACATTAAAATATAACACTTTACAAGGAAAATGAAATAGTAAACTTTAAGAAAAAAGTGAACATTTTAATTGTTTAGTAATTATAAATAATTTTTTTATTAAAATTCTATATTTGCGCGTTTTATAAAAAATTGACAATAAAACTTTGCACACACCTGCGTCTCGATGAATCACAGCTGCAGGTGCGTACGTGTAAACAAATCCATATTTGGGCATGAAAAGAGTACATTTTGAACACCTGCATTGTTTAAACAATCGTTCGGAAATGCGAAATATCGCGAATCGTCGCGAAGAATCAACTGCAGCTGCAACTGCGTATTTCAAACGTTAAAAACATTTTTATATTCACATGAAGAATTCTGCGTTTCGATTCGAATATTTTGAAACGAGCGTTAATTAATACAAATTCAAACAATTATGGAAAAATGTATATGTAAATAATGCATTTCATTCCATGTTTAAATTGAAATAATTATATACTAAACAATATTTGCCAAGTAACTTATAGAAGTACTTGTAGAAGTAGTCTCAAAAGATAAATGTTTTTTATTGATTTGATTGAATAATGCAATTAATTATATAAACATATATGAATATTACTTGTAACTTGCCAAGTGATATTTGATAAATTTTAGGAATTTTTTGTAAAAATAATGAATATATTTGAAGAATTATAAAATTAAATTCAATACTTGTTTAATCAATTTTTATTTCAATTAAAAGTGACAAAACATTTTGCACATTTTGCAAGAGTTTACACGTTGTTTTTAATATTTAATACTTAACCATTCGGATATTTATAAAGATAAATGTTATTTTGTAAACACCATAAATTTATCTGTATTTTATTACGATTTTTTTTCTGTATAGAATGAGAACACAATAAAGACTCTTTATTAAGATTATTATTGCTTATTGATCGGAGAATCTCCGGTGTGCACTCATTCATGAAATTACTGAATAACGAACCTACGAAATCTATATATAGAAAATATATACACATACACACTCAAGCAGAACGGGCATTTTTTTTGTTTCATAAATTGGGAGTTGATACAATAACGGCCAGATTGGATTTCGCATTTGCTTCGCGAATAACAAATACCAAAGGGAATCATAAACCGTATGCTCGTTCAAAACAATACCCATACTCATTTTTTTTATTACTAACACATTGAGCAACTAACTTTATCATACAAAAAATGGAATCAACATTAAAATAACAAAAAAAAATAATTAATAGAAAATTTTGAAAAATAATTGTACATTTTTATAGTAAAAAAATCACCAAAATTAATGATAAATTCTAAATTGTGAACAAAAATTACAATTTTTTTTTATTATTTATAAATAAATTACTTTTCATGATTATTAACAAACAGATGATCATTTTTACTATAATTGACAATTATAATTTAATTGAAACAATAGTATTAACTATGGGTCAAAATGACCCGATTAATAAATATAAAAAAACGTGGAACAAATTATTAATTTTTATAAAAAAACAAAGTTTAATTCTTATTATTTAATGCATTTAACATCATTTAAAACTGATTTTATTGCTCAAAATCTCAAAATTCCTCTTTGAAATTTATATATTATATCATCAATAGTAATTTATATAGTATATTATTCAAGTACATATTTGCTAAAGACGGGTCACTTTGACCCGAAATAAAATAAGTTTCAGATCCTACTGAAAAGTGCACTAAATATATCTAGAAGTATTAAATAGAATGAAAACAAGTGACTCATTTAGTACTTACGGGTTAATCTAATATCAAATACAAAATTTGCATCGAATTATGTTATTGCATAATAATATAGTTAATACAGTTGCAGCTTAAATCTCGTAGCATCAGTATAATTGCGTTGCGATAATAACGTCCAACGATTGTTGCAAATGTGTAAATTCAGAACTTGCTCGCCCGAAGCAGTTTCAACCCTTTTGCGAACTAATAAATAATGTCATTGGCAGCACCATTTAACCGCGAAGTTAAGAAAATCCCTTCCACCGTACTGAAACCAAATCCTCCAGAATCCCTTACGACAGCGTTTTCCAAACTGTGAGGCGTGCCTATCTGCGGAGGCGTGAACTAGTCTAAGAGGAGGCGCGAATATTAGTAGCAGTGAACAATTTTCCTAATATCTGCTAAAGTATAGATACATTCCTGTGCTTTTATCCATATTGCTGTAATACTCGAAAAAGCAGTGTTTTTACATTTAATTGATTTATTCGAAAACTATAATACATAGATTGAATCCAAAAGATGCATATAAAAGCTGAATGTTTGGGAAATCTAGCAAGTATCGATATA
>NW_017097863.1:51621-65874 GCF_001412225.1 Nicrophorus vespilloides
CTCGAAAACTAATAATACATAGAATGAATCCAAAAGATGCATATAAAGCTGAATGTTTGGGGAATGTAGCAAGTATTCATATATTACTGTGGTTTTATCTGGCTGTAATTCGCGTTCAAATTAGAAAAAAATCTCGAAAAAGCAGTGTTTTCACATTTCATTGATTTTCTCGAAAACTATATTGCATAGACTGAATCCAAAAGAAGCATATGAAAGCTGCATATTTGGGGAATGTAGCAAGTTAATACCTTTCATATCGACAAATATCTCGAATATCATGTATTCTATATTAATCCTTAAATGGAAGAACTTAATGCGAGATGAATGAGAATAGGTAAATTAAATCTGTTTTATATGCGAATCGTTAATGAGCTTTGGTTTTTTGTTTTAATCATTATCGGTTGTATAAATTATTGGTAGCATAATTAAATCAGGGATTTCAATAACCTATGCACTAAAAAGTTGGGATGATCCTCGATCCGTCTATATTTGGAACGGCGCGAGAGAGGATTGAATGAATAATATAATTTAGCCTCGTTAATACAATATGATGACGGTTCAATTAACATGTAACCAAAGCTCCAATCCTCAGCCCCAAATACACACACACAGTGAAAGTGCGCATAAAACGGCTTTTATTGGTACATTTCCTGCAGTTTTATATCCAAGATTGTTTTTATTATAGCATTGTCCTGTATTTTGTTTTATTGTAGTTCAAGGTCGAATCCTATAAGAATTGTAATAGTTTGGTCTTCTTTTCGGTTAATCCATGTTTGTCTTCCTTTAACTCGTATTCCAGTTCGCGTACAGAAATATCGAATAATCCTTAAGCTTGAAGCCACGAACACGAATTCGTGCCAATCAATAATACCACTTTAGCCATTATCCGTTTTTCTATTGCGTCGCTATTCCGGTTCTCGGATCGCGGAGGTGGATGTGCACGCAGGATGGATTGTTGGATCAGATGGATTGGATTGGAGGCAGAGGTTGAGGAGTTGCAGGTAGGTAGATGCGTTGGTCAGATCCGAGGGGAAAAAAAAATTGTATGGCGATTTGCATCCACTTTTAATCAATGCAAATATGTAGTGGTGGTCGTGGACTCTGCCATGTTTTGTTTGGAAATCGGGAGGGCGATGGATGGGCGAGGACTCGCGGGAAACGATTTTAATTATATAATTGGATCGCATTATTTAGTGTGCGCGTGAAACGACAATTTAATGCATGGAAGAAGATAGAACAGAATTTAAAAAAAATACGCAACTGAAAAATGAAACAATTATTTAAAGAAATTGAAAATACTTATAATTGTATAAGCATTGATAAATGCATGTATTTTATTATACATTTTATAAAATCCTGAAATCAAATATGCACTATTAATAATTTGAAAATATTATGAATGATTATACTAGGAATAAGAAGGTTTCTTGGTGAATGTAAAGTATGTAATAAATAATAAATCATTTTGATTGAAGTATTTATTCAATTAAAATGATTATGGAAATTTTATTGGATTTTTTGTAGATATGAAATTTTCTAAGCATTTTTCATTATAATTATGGATAAAAATAGAATTATACATATTTGAATAATTTAATAAAATGCATTAAACTGTGTTAATTGGATAAATGAAAAGAGACTCCTTGGAAATGTACATTATGCAACGAAAACAAATATCTTAATCATTTTGACCAATTTTGTAATATCTAAATTAATGTAATTGAAGAATTTAAATTAATGGTCAGATATACAAAGTGGCGCAAAAGTAATGTCAAAATTTAAATTAGCTGTCATTTTTGCAGATAGCGCCAAATGTCACTTTGACATCTACGATGTAGATATATAGTGAATTAGTATGTAATATCACCAATTTTAAACTTTTAAATAAACTTTAGTTGAATACAGAGCTTTTTTTTCATTTATAACAAAATGGTAGCCAATTAAAATTATGACATTATTTTTGCGCCACCTTGATTAATGTTTTGTAACTTATGTAAAAATGACTTTCTTTCAATTTCTTTTTTGGAGAATATAAGAAACTATTAATAAAGTGTGTTTCAAAATTAACCCAAGATTTGAATTTTCCGTCATTTGTGCAGTAAAGTGTTGGAAACACTTTCAAATTATGACATTATTTTTGCGCCACCTTGTATATAATTATTATTAATGTTTTGTAAAATTATTTAAAAATGATTTTCTTTCAATTTTTTTGGAGAATATAAGAAACTAATAATGAAGGGTGTCTCAAAATTAACGCAAAATTTTAATTTGCCGTCATTTGTGCAGTAAAGTTTTGGAAACACTTTCAAATTATGACATTATTTTTGCGCCACCTTGTAAATAATTATTTTTAATGTTTTGTAAACTTATTTAAAAATGATTTTCTTTCAATTTTTTTTTGGAGAATGTAAGAAACTAACAATAAAGTGTGTCTCAAAATTAACGCAATATTTGAATTTGCCGTCATTTGTGCAGTAAAGTTTTGGAAACACTTTCAAATTATGACATTATTTTTGCGCCACCTTGTATATAATTATTATTAATGCTTTGTAAACTTATTTAAAAATGATTTTCTTTCAATTTTTTTTTTGAAGAATGTAAGAAATTGATAATAAATGATGTCCCAAAATTAACCCAAGATTTGAATTTTCCGTCATTTGTGCAGTAAAGTTTTGGAAACACTTTCAAATTATGACATTATTTTTGCGTCACCTTGTATATAATTATTATTAATGTTTTGTCTACTTATTTAAAAATGATTTTCTTTCAATTTTTTTGGAGAGTGTAAGAAACTAATAATAGAGGGTGTCCCAAAATTAACGCAAGATTTGAATTTGCCGAAATTTGTGTTGGAAATCCCAAAAAAAAAAACAATTTGACACTTAACTGCACAAAGGGCGGCAAATTCAAATCTTGTGTTAATTTTGGGACACCCTTTACAACAATCAAAATTAAATTATTTACAATACAATTAAGTATTAGAACTATTATTTATTTGGAAAATATGATGATTTCAACAAAGTTTTATAGATTAACATATCATTGGAGTAAAGTATAAAATATTTTTATGTAATTTGTAAATTTTTCATGATTTTTATTGTTGTTGTATAATATATTAATAATGTAACTGTTGTATTTGAAAGAAACCGAATTCCAGGAAACAACAACGTCTTATTGATCCCGTCTCTCTCCCTCTCCCTCTTGCTCCCTATCTCTTTGTGTTTTGTGTATGTCTTGAACACTTGTTGTGTTCTCTCCGCTGTTACGTGTCCTGGGGATATCATTTTAGAACGGCGCAACAATCATAATACGCTTGTAACGGTATGTAGCAACGTACATCCTATCTAAATAGATCAAGTCTTGTGCATTCGCTCCAAAAAAATAAACTAAAACCTTCAAAGACGAAGAGCAAATGCGAACTGCTCAAGAATAAAGAGAATACCAACAAAAAATAAAGAAAGAACGAATAGGTAAAAAAAAAAGGAATTAGCATTCCCCGGACGTCGTCACAGCAAATTGGCGAACAGCAATTTATTGCCTCCTTCGGTTTTTTTTTTGGCAATCCTTTCAAGGTTGAACGCGCGAATTCCGAATGCATAATTCGAAGGATCTTTTTGGGACGACGAAACGACCAAGAATAAATAGCAGAATGTGCGCGTCCGCATCGTTTACGTAACACAACCAATACAAAAAAAAGAAACACAATTCATTATGTTTCTATCTCTACTTTTTATGTGTATAGGAAAGAGCGAGTGCGAAAACGGAAACGCGAAAAAAAAACAGATGCTCATTTTTTTTTTGCTGCTCATGTCTGCCGTTGATTCGGAAAGTTTGCACCAATTTAATGATGTTTTTCGCAACTCCTGCTTTTTTACGTTTTCGCATCTCCACCTACGCCTGTTCTGATGTTTCTTTTATTTTTTTGTTTATTAGTGAACTTGTATTTTTGATTTACTGCATCTACGCTTCTCGTGTATCGTTCGCAAATAAGGTTTATAATTGGCTGCGGAAATACAATTTGAATTTCGCGCGGAGAAAGGTAGCTCTTTGTTTGTTTCCTTTGTTACCTTTCCTCATCTGCACCCTCAAACAATGCAATATTTTTGCTTATTGCGACAGAATTAATATAAATATCTTTCATTTCTCAGAGAAACTGTTAAAAACATTTCTCATTATTAAAAACAGTTCAAGTACTTTTATAATATTATATTGAATGACATAATTTTAACGTTACTTAATATTTATTATAACAAACAAATGCAATAAACGATATTGTTACAAATCTATGTGTTCTGAAGAAGTGGCTTTATCCTTCGTCGTATGCAATCGTTGAGTAACAGAGAGGAGCATTAGAGACTTATATACAATTCGAACGTACAGCTTTCTAAGAAGCATAAATGTCACAAAGTCGTTATTTATGCAGCGCGTTTGGTTAGATACAAATAAAAGAAAAATTGAGTTCTCCTCTTGAACTGCACATGTTCAATTCGAAAAATCGATTTCGATTGACACGAGCATTCGTGGCATTTCTCCGAGTGCGTCTCATTTTCTCTTCTTTCGCCATTCGATATATGAATATACGGGATGGCAATGCATTTGGAATTTGCCGACTCAAGAGGTGAATCGATCGAAAGGAACAAGAAAAAAACCAAACGCACAAGTGAGAACAACAGCAAGCCAAAAAAAAGAGTCTATCCGAATATATGACATCAGTTCTTCTGGCCTTGGATTAGAGACAAGGACACACACACACCTGAGGTACAGGTGAATGCGAATCAAGTCAAAAATTAGCTGCTCAAAGCATTACAGTAAAATAAAAAATTTCTATGCTAAATGCATTAATACTGTTGCGTAATGTTCATTACGAGAATCAATATCTGTAGTTTTTACTGAATTACTCGAGAATTCCTAAAGTTAATTACAAAAAAATTATACTCAAGTTAAAGCTGAAAGTTTCACCTTTCCAACGAGCTTACTTATAGCTTTCTGTTGTCATCCGTTCATCTGCCACGAGCTGTCAAAAGTGTGGTTACTGAAAATGTAACCTTTTTACGTTTTTTTTTGTGTGAAACCATGTAAGACAATTACGTAATTCAAGAGAAATCATACCCACAGAAACGATTCGATTTCCGGACAATTTTGTCCAATTTTGAAAAAAATTACATGACCTTATACTCATATTAAAGCTGAAAGTCTCACTTTTTCAACGAACCCAATGGCAGCTTTCTGCTGTCATCCGTTCCTCTGTTAGTAGCTGTCATTAGGAGAATAAATGTCTTTAGTTTTTACTGAATTGCTCGAAAATTCCTAAAGTTAATTACAATATATTATACTTAAGTGAAAGCTGAAAGTTTCACCTTTCTAACGAGCATTCAGCGGTCATCAGTTCGTCTGCTACGAGCTGTCAAAAGTGTCGTTACTGAAAATGTAACCTCTTTACGTTTTTTTTTGTGTATAGCCATGTAAGATAATTACGTAATTCAACAGAAATCACACTATTTAGACACGATTCGATTTCCGGATTGCCTGATATTTACCGATAATTTTGTCCAATTTTGAAGATAATTATATGACCTTATAGTCAAATTAAAGCTGAAAGTCTCACCTTTCCAACGAACCCAATGGCAGCTTTCTGCTGTCATCCGTTCCTCTGTTAGTATCAGTCATTAGGAGAAGCAATGTCTTTAGTTTTTACTGAATTGCTCGAGAATTCCTAAAGTCAATTACAACAAATTATACTCAAGTTAAAGCTGAAAGTTTCACCTTTCCAACGAGCCTACTGATAGCTTTCAGCTGTCATCCGTTCGTCTGTCACGAGCTGTCAAAAGTGTCGTTACTGAAAATGCAATCTCTTTACGTTTTTTTTTGTGTATAGCCATGTAAGATAATTACGTAATTCAACAGAAATCACACTATTTAGACATGATTCGATTTCCGGATTGCCTGATATTTACCGATAATTTTGTCCAATTTTGAAGATAATTATATGACCTTATTATACTCATATTGAAGCTGAAAGTCTCACATTTCCAACGAACCCAATGGTAGCTTTCTGCTGTCATCCGTTCCTCTGTTAGTATCAGTCATTAGGAGAAGCAATGTCTTTAGTTTTTACTGAATTGCTCGAGAATTCCTAAAGTTAATTACAACAAATTATACTCAAGTTAAAGTTGAAAGTTTCACCTTTCCAACGAGCCTACTGAAAGCTTTATGCTGTCATCCGTTCATCTGCCACGAGCTGTCAAAAGTGTCGTTTCTGAAAATGCAATCTCTTTACGTTTTTTGTGGATAAAAATGTAAGATAATTCAACAGAAATCATACCCACATAAACGATTCGATTTCCGGACAATTTTGTCCAATTTTGAAAAGAATTACATGACCTTATACTCATATTAAAGCTGAAAGTCTCACCTTTCCAAAGAACCCAATGACAGCTTTCTGCTGTCATCCGTTCCTCTGTTAGCAGCTGTCAAATGTGTCTCTATGCGTTACTACTTATTACTATACGTTACTGTATTGATAATTCGATTATGAAAAGTTCTGCTCTTACTAGTTTCAGGTATTCTACAGAATGTCTAAATAGTATGTAGAATATTGAATCATACAGTTTTCCGCTAATATATAAATTGGATGAAGGTGGAACAAAAAGAAAAAGAGAAAATAATGAACATCCACATTTTGCAGATAATTACATAATCTTATCACTAATATTAAAGCTGAAAGTCTCACCTTTCCAAAGAACCCAATGGCAGCTTTTTGCTGTCATCCGTTCCTGTGTTACTAGCTGTCAAATGTGTCTCTATGCTAACGTTTCTGTATTGATAATTCGATTATGAAAAGTTCTTTTCCTACTAGTTTTAGGTATTGTACAGAATGTCTAAATAGTATGTAGAATATTGAATCATACAGTTTTCCGTTAATATATAAATTGGATGAAGGTGGAACAAAAAGAAAAATAGAAAATAATGAACGTCCACTATCAATTTGCGTGTGTGCGTGATGGTCGAATGCGCGCTTATAAATTTTCATGAAATATGAAACGTAGACTTCAAACGAAACGCAATATTATGATTCCTAGAAGGCAATATATGTATATGTGTGTGTGTTTATATAGCGACCGGTAATTTCATGCAACTTCTGAAATGGTGGAGCGGGAAAATGCGAAAGTCCAACGGAGGAACGCGGAAAAAATAATGGAGAGAGAGAGAGTGCAAAACTGATGATGGTAAACGGAACTTTGTAATACGAAGTAATTGGATCTTATCAGGATTGTGTATATGTTAGGATTTTATTTATTTCTTTCATTTTCATATATATATATAGATTTTTTTTTCGCAATTCTGTTTTTCCAATTTAATCGCTTCATAATGGTTATTTATAGAGTGGAAAATTTTGCAATTCTCGAATCGTGATGTGCTCGCACTCACGCACTCCAAGCCTCTCGTCGAATTATGGGATCCGTTTGGAAATATCACGGGAAAGTCTGCATCATCTCTAAATGTCTCCTTCTCAACATCCTCATAGTTACATACAACTCTCTTTGTTTATACTTGATATTTTCTTCTATTTATTGTTAATGTATTGTTAGGATATAAATCTATTAATTCTTTGATTTTTTTTTTGTAAAAACAAAATGAAAATGATATAGAACTTTTTGTGTACAGCAGAATCGATCGTGCTGTATGCTATTATATAATTTGTTATTGCTCGAATTGATAGAAACTTTATAGTTCGTGATTGAATGCAACGGAAATCGATTATTCCACTCTGTCCGGTCTTTACTATGAAAGTAACATTAAATGTCAATTAATTTAAAAAAAAAGCACGTACTATATCTAAATCAAGGTTGGAAATCTTTCATTTTCCACTTTTTACACACAACTAATTGTAAATTGTTTTTGAAAATATCAATTTGCTAATAAACAGTGAACATAAATTAGCGAAAACTAAAAACGTTATTCTATTACATTTATAATTATAACATTTATGGTTTCATATCAAATTACAATGATTATTTGAATAATTGAAATTACTCAACTCAATTTATATAATAGTGACATGTTATTTAAATTACTTAACTTAACATAATTTATTTAGTATAATCACATACTCTATACTCATTAAAATTAAATTATTGCATTCAAGTATTTTGGTTTCAAATAGAATTATTTAAGTAATATTGTAGTAATCACATTTAGTTGACTCTATGAAAAGTTATTTTTTTTAAGTATCATAAAACAAAGTTTATCAAAGTTTACCCAAGTTCGTTTATTTCTTTCTGCCTTTCATTTCTGTGTATTTATCTTTCTTTCCTTTTATTTCTTCTCTACTCTTTTCCATTTGTTTTGTTTTTGTTTAGTAGTGAATGTGTGTGATGATGATTAGATGCGGCGTGCCGTTGTTAATGGACACGCAGTCACGCACACAAGTGTCACGCTTGTACCTGTCTCCACTCACGCATTGTTTTACTTTTGCACGACACTTTATGGCCTTTCCTACGTACAAACACAAACACCGTCACACGCTTTGACCGTTCGTATTTCACATTTTTATTTTTACTTCTTTTTTTTTTAACCCTGTCCAACCTCTTTTCTATCCATCCGTCACGAAGAATTACGTCCATCGAAATTACGCGAAACGTCAAGAAACCATCACCGGAATTGTACTATTTCATTAAAGTCGTTAAGTAATCAACAAAAAGCTGACATTTTCATACTGCTGTTGAGCGTTCAAGAATTGCTGATAGTTAATATGATTTTTTTTTGTTATCTAATAAAAAGTTAATAAAATTTTAATGGTGACTCATCTATATGGACTGGAGCGATGGCAATCGCAAGCCCGACAACCGAAATCCCGGCTGGCTCAAAATCCCGACTATATCGAAATCCCGACGTTCGAAATCCCAGCTGGCTCAAAATTCCGACGTTCGAAATCCCGACTATATCGAAATCCCGACTATGTCAAAATCCCTACTACCATAATCTCGACAACCATAATCCCGACTATATCGAAATCCTGACTATATCGAAATCCCGACAGTGTCTTTTATTATTATAAATTTCTACAATAACATTTTTATGGTAATCGGTATTTCGATATAGTCGGGATTATGGTTGTCGAGATTTTGATATAGTCGGGATTTCGATATAGGCCCGGACTGCAGAGTTGCAGCCACTCCTGTATAGAAAAAAATATACTTAAATTTGAATATATTGTAATATTGTATAAAACACTGGATCAAATATATTTGGACTTTGAGAGCTAATTATAGAATTAAACATATGTAAGTGTATAAATCAATAGAATATTATTGAAATGATCTATGCAAGTTTTGTCCGCGCATTAATTTTCATCCATTTATTCTCACTGGTATATATTACTACGATCATCTACATAATTACGTATCCAAATATAGCTGCAGCAAACTGGATGGATGCATTCAAGGGAGAAGATCAATAAACGCTAAATAAGGTCCACGAATAGTGCTGTCGGTATTTAAATACCGAAACCGGAATTATCGTATATTGTGACGGTGATCAAATTGATTGGGTATAAATGACGGTTACTCGCCGCCTTTAAAGTGCTTCAATATTCAATTGAGTTATTCAGTATACAGTTTTTAGAAACGTTCCGATTCGATGATTTCAATATTGATTAAGATTATCTTATATAAATATTTATAGAATAATATTTGTTTCTATTATAAAATGTGAATTTTGATTATTTAGAAAGTAATTTATAATTATTGTTGTAAGGAGGTGTTGTGTACAAGTTTGTTTAATTTATGTAATACATCAAATTTTATTCAAGTTGATTCAATTACATCATTTCCGTTGTAAAAGTAAACATATCATTAATATGATTTTATAATGAATTAATGATATATTAAAGCTTATTGTCGTTAGTTTCAATTGATTTTCAATTGAATAAAAGCTCTAAAAAGTGATTTCCAGTTGCCGATTTTAATTATTTAATTTTTGTAAATATTATGTTTTTTATTTTTTAACTATTTTTTTAGTGTTTCGAAAGTAATTTATATCTATTGATGGATGCAGGTGTTTTATACAAGTTTGTTTAATTTGTGTAATACATCAAATTTTCTGCAAGTTGATTCAATTACATCATTTCCGTTGTAAAAGTAAACCATTAATATGATTTTATAATCTATTAATGATATATTAAAGCTTCTTGTCATTAATTTCCTTTGATTGTTAATTAAAAAGAAACTTTGAAAAAGTGACTTTCCAGTTCCAGATGATTGGAAGTGTTGTATAAAAGTTAGTTTAACTTGTGTAATTTCGCAAACATCAAATTTTCTTTAAGTTGATCTGATTAGATCATTTCCGTTGTAAAAGTAAACCTATCATTAAGATGATTTTATAATGAATTAATGATATATTAAAGTTTCTTGTCGTTAGTTTCAATTGATTTTTAATTGAATAAAGGCTGTAAAAAGTGATTTCCAGTTGCCGATTTTTATTATTTAATTTTTATAAATATTAATTTTTTTATTTTTTTACTATTTTTTAGTGTTTCCCAGTAATTCTATAGATGGAGGTAGGTGTTGTATACAAGTTTGTTTAATTTGTGTAATTTCCTATATATCAAATTTTCTGCAAGTTGATTCAATTACATCATTTCCGTTGTAAAAGTAAACATACCATTAATATGATTTTATAATCTATTAATGATATATTAAAGCTTCTTGTCATTAATTTCCTTTGATTGTTAATTAAAAAGAAGCTTTGAAAAAGTGACTTTCCAGTTGCAGATGATTTGGAGGTGTTGTATAAAAGTTAGTTTAACTTGTGTAATTTCGCAAACAACAAACTTTCTTTAAGTTGAAGATAATATAATGAATTAATGATATATTAAAGCATTTTGTCAATTGATTGTTAGAAGCTCTGAAAAAGTTTTAAATTTATTGATTAGAAAGTGATTTATAATTATTGATGGAATCAGGTGTTGTATACATGTTTATTTAGTTTGTGTAATTTCCTAAACATTAAATTTTCTTTAAGTTGATCTGATTATATCATTTCCGTTGTAAAAGTAAACCTATCATTAAGATGGTTTTATAATGAATTAATGATATATTAAAGCTTCTTGCCATTAGTTTAAATTGATTATTAATTAAACAGATTCTGGGAAAAAGTGATTTCCAGTTGCCGATAATGGGAGATGTTGTATACACGTTTAACTTTTAGAAATATAAAGTATTCTTAACTTTTTGATTTTATTACTAAATCAGTTATGTTAGTGAGTATTTGATTGAGATTTGTGTGATGTTATTTGAAAACTCGTTGTCTGTCATTAGTTTTAAGTGAATTGTTCATTAAATTTGCGGTAACGTTTCAATTGGTTGATTTCATTGGTAGCGATGAAATTGGTAATTAAGATGGAATGCCTTTCGGAATTGAAGCTGCGAACAAGTGATTCCCAGTTATTGATGGGAGGAGGTGCTGTATCATAGTGGGTTATTGATGTGCGAGCGTATGGGTCTTTCTCGTCGGTGGTGAACACGTGTAGAGAGTAATTAGAAGAATTAATGGTGAAGAATAAGGAAATGTTGTGGAACCATTGAAATGCGCGTTGATTACACGTTGGGCGCCTCGAGACAAGAGCATCGAGAGAAGTGCAACGAAAGCAAAGAGAGAAGAAAAAAAAACGAGAGTAATCGGTGGGAATTAGCAATTCCCATTGACTACACCGGGGCACAAAGTGGCGGAGAAGGATACAAAAAAAAATGAAAAGAGAGAGAAAGAGAAGGCTTCTTCTTGCTGATTGCTGTGCAGATTATTATGGTATAGAGGCCTATACGTACGTTGGTTTTGGTGGCGCGGCGGAAGAAGAAGTAGTTGAAGACGAAGTAGAAGAAGAACAAAGGATCTCGGACTTGTTTAGAGTAGGCACTCATCAGTCATTCAGTCATGGTCCCTCTTTTAATACATTGCTCAAAGAAGAATAACGTGAACGCAAGATTTATGTGTAATAATTAGCCATGTAATAGAAAGCACTTCTCTCGGTTCGTTAACTCAATAAAATACCAAACGTCCCAACGCATATAACGCGAGAGCATGTACTTTACTGCGAAACTATCTCTCCTCTCTGATGAGATTTCTGGATTAAATTTGTCATGAGCGAGCGACGGAGGTTTCCATACGGATCCGTGCACGAGTTGGAAAGAGATGCTGATGCTCCCTAGTATAGTGGAGGAGGAGGAGGAAGGCTGCGACGCGACGCAAACTACGGACGATATCCTCGTGATGATATACCCGGTGATATGCATAATGCTCGGTTCCGTTGCAGCAATTCCACTTTGCCTGGAATTTATTCTTAATTATCGCAACAAGGAAGACACACATATATACAAGTACAGTGGAGAGATACGTACAACTTACACAATTCCACTTTAACCCCGATCTACCTTAACGCCGTCCCATAAAACCACTGAAAATAATTAGTCTTCAGCTTTCTATACATCTTTCATCCCATCGTAGCCTCAACGTAATAAGCTTCTGGATTGCAATGAATAAGTAAGACTACCATTTCCGTCATGCTGCACATCCTATTAACACCAATTTAATTTTCAAAACTTCAATACCATAACTTGCTTGCAAGAACATTTCATTTTTACATAATAGTTATTATAATGTTTTATTAACTATTTTTTTCTTCAGCACGACTCAATTACTAAGAGTGCTTCACCAGTTCGTCCATTTGACACAAGGTGACAGCTGTCATTATTCGACAAGGTGACAGCTGTCATTATTCTAAGTACTTAAATAATAGATTTGTAAAGTAAACGCATTGATTTTATTGCCCATTTTCGATTGGTTTTGATATTATGAAAAGTTTTCGAAAAACTTCTTGCTAACCGATTGCAACCTATTATAGTGTCAAATATGCTGATACCAGACCTTCAATTTGACACAAGGTGACAGCTGTCATTATTCGACAAGGTGACATCTTTTATTATTCGACAAGGTGACAGCTGTCATTATTCGACAAGGTGACAGCTGTCATTATTCCAAGTACTTAAATAATTGGTTTGTAAAGCAAACGCATTGATTTTATTGCCCATTTTCGATTGGTTTTGATTTGGATAAAGAAATTAGCAAGAAAGATGTTTTCGTATAGAAACCTTCCAAATTTGTATTACTTACTGCCGAAGACATCAAGTCGTACAGACCCATAAGTCTTCTACCGATATTATGAAAAGTTTTCGAAAAACTTCTTGCTAACCGATTGCAACCTATTATAGCGTCAAATATGCTGATACCAGATCTTCAATTTGACACAAGGTGACAGCTGTCATTATTCGACAAGGTGACAGCTGTCATTATTCTACAAGGTGACAGCTGTCATTATTCGACAAGGTGACAGCTGTCATTATTCTAAGTACTTAAATAATAGATTTGTAAAGTAAACGCATTGATTTTATTGCCCATTTTCGATTGGTTTTGATTTGGATAAAGAAATTAGCAAGAAAGAATGTTTTCGTTAGAAACCTTCCAAATTTGTATTACTTACTGCCGAAGACATCAAGTCGTACAGACCCATAAGTCTTCTACCGATATTATGAAAAGTTTTCAAAAAACATATTGCTAACCGATTGCAACCTATTATAGCGTCAAATATGCTGATAACAGACCTTCAATTTGACACAAGGTGACAGCTGTCATTATTCAACAAGGTGACAGCTGTCATTATTCTAAGTACTTAAATAATAGATTTGTAAAGTAAACGCATTGATTGTATTGCCCATTTTCGATTGGTTTTTATCGGTAGAAGACTTATGGGTCTGTACGACTTGATGTCTTCGGCAGTAAGTAATACAAATTTGGAAGGTTTCTATACGAAAACATTCTTTCTTGCTAATTTCTTTATCCAAATCAAAACCAATCGAAAATGGGCAATAAAATCAATGCGTTTACTTTACAAATCTATTATTTAAGTACTTAGAATATATGACAGCTGTCACCGCGAATATAGTGTCCTGAATAATGACAGCTGTCACCTTGTCGAATAATGACAGCTGTCATCTTGTGTCAAATTGAAGATCTGGTATCAGCATATTTGACGCTATAATAGGTTGCAATCGGTTAGCAAGAAGTTTTTCGAAAACTTTTCATAATATCGGTAGAAGACTTATGGGTCTGTACGACTTGATGTCTTCGGCAGTAAGTAATACAAATTTGGAAGGTTTCTATACGAAAACATTCTTTCTTGCTAATTTCTTTATCCAAATC
>NW_017097864.1:0-1526 GCF_001412225.1 Nicrophorus vespilloides
AAAAAAAAAAAAAAGATCTCTTTCGTCCGGTTACACCCTATCAGCTTAACGAGCCGCCTTTTTATCACCTACCTAAGATGGCTTAGGAGGAGGAGCAGCAGCAGCAGCAGCAAAGGCATTCCAATAAATCCAGAATGCCATTCATTCATTATATTGTTTTTATCTTCTTTCTTTTTCTTGTTTCCATGACAATTTCCTACTAATTCATTGTTGGTTTGTTTCAATAAATTAAGTAATTTGTTTTTGTTTCATAACAGTTCTTCTTTTGTTTCCTAATTGTTTTTAGTTTCTTCAAAATTATTTGTTATTGTTTTGTTTCATAATCATTTTCAGATTCCTGTAAATTCGTACATTTTTTTTGCTAATTTTTAATTAATGCACAATTCGTAAAGATTTTCACTTTTTTTCTTCTGAAATAAAAAATCCATATTCAAATTTTGATATTCCGCAATTGTATTGTTTTTCTCTTCTTTCTTCTGTTTTTTTCTTCTTCTACTGTTTCTACTGCTAATTCATTATTGTTTTGTTCCAATAAATTAAGTAATTTGTTTTTGTTTCATAACAGTCTTCAGTCTGTTGAAAATAGTTGGATCTTCTTTTGTTTCCTAATTGTTTTCAGTTTCTTCAAAATTATTTATTATTGTCTTGTTTTGTTTTATAATCATTTTCAGATTCCTGTAAATTCGTACATTTTTTTGGTAATTTTAATTAATACAAAATTCGTAAAGATTTTCACTTTTTTCTTCTGAAATAAAAAATCCATATTCAAATTTTGACATTTCACACCATACAAATGTCAATTGTATTGTTTTTCTCTTCTTTCTTCTGTTTTTTTTTCTTCTTCTTCTTCTACTGTTTCTACTGCTAATTCATTATTGTTTTGTTCCAATAAATTAAGTAATTTGTTTTTGTTTCATAACAATTAGTTAGTTCTTCTTTTGTTTCCTAATTGTTTTCAGATTCTTCAAAATTATTTGTTATTGTTTTGATTCCTTTTATAATTATTTTCAGATTCCTGTAAATTCGTACATCTTTTTGGTAATTTTTAATTAATGCACAATTCGTAAAGATTTTCACTTTTTTTCTTCTGGAATAAAAAAATCGATATTTAATTTTTGACATTTCACACTATAAAAATGTCAATTGTATTGTTTTTCTCTTCTTTCTTCTGTTTTTTTTTCTTTTTCTTCTACTGTCAATTTATTATTGTTTTGTTTCATAACTCTTTTCAGTTTCTTGAAAATAGTTAGTTCATTTTCAGCACATTTTCAGTAAATGCAAAACACAAATGTCACAGAAATGCTGTCAAATCTGAATCAAAACATGACATGTGTTAAACTTATATCAAAGACGGGAGGTGTTGTGTCAAGGCTATTAGATTTTGTACATTCGTTCGAAACTATTTCGAATTTCGAGTACTAAATGAAACACAAATAAATTGGAAGACAAATAATGCCTGCCACTCATAAACAAGACAGTCGAATTCGGAAAAATCCGCTGGGGCGGGCGGTCGTACAAGAGCAGCT
>NW_017097865.1:0-3957 GCF_001412225.1 Nicrophorus vespilloides
GGAACCTTTGTATAATTTGTATGTTGTAAAATTTTTATTATTTTAAGAATATGTTTATAAAAAGTCAGATTAAATATATAAAATTAAGTTTTTTTGATCTACTTTCTATAATTAAACTATAATTAAAGTGAAAAATGCTGGACAAAAGTTTACTTTTTGTCACAACTATTGTAGCTAAATAATTAAAAATGTTTTTAGAAAGACATAAATATATAAAATAAAGGATATATTTTGTATAGTAGTCCAAGATGCCAAACTTTGTCAAAAGCTATGTAAAACGAATGATATAAGCAAATAAATGCAAGGATTTTGGAAAATGATGACGATGATTTGTGTGGCTTCTACCATTTGCAAACTGCGCGCAGAAATTGGGGGTGAAAACTTTCCATGTAAATCATGGCTTTATGAAATTGCTCGGAAAAGGGGCAGATATGATACAGATCTCATCCATATAAACAACTTACCTCCACCGGAAAAGCCAAGCCGGAAGCAATAATTTCAAACCCTGCGAAAACTTAGATTTCCGACAACGACAGAAGCGGAAGGAAAACCTATTACTTTATACATTTTTTTTGCAATTTACACTTTAATGAAACGTCCGAACGATGATCTTCTGTGTGGAACTAATCTATTATCGACCGACTCGAGTGTTGCTTTTCGTAACTGGATTTTGGGTGGTCTCTTTCTCTCTTTCTGGTTTATTTCTTTTTTGCTCCACTGCCGCATCCAATTCGGCATCTGCAGAGGACGGTATGGATTTTGGCACGACTCGAAACTTCCTTTTGTCCACTCATTGCATTCCTCAAGTTTTGCAAACTATAATCATACACCGCATCTGCTTTATACGTATAATAAATCATTCCATTCGAAACACTTAACTTTTTATTTATTCATTCCTTATCAAAGTTTTTGTAAGCATTTATGTAATATATGAAATTTGAAATATGTAAGTTTTTTCCATTTTTTTCTTATTTGATGAAAATTTGAAAAACAATTAAAATATCCAAGTTTCTTTATATTTAATTAATCTTACAAACATTCCAATTTCAATTTTACGTACAAAACAAAAATAGATAAACATAATTTCCTACTTTGTAGCTTTCTTTTCGTAAAAGATAGAATTTTACATAATTATATCAGTTTTCAAATTTAGTTTTAGTTACAAAAATCTTTATTAATAAAATTAATAGAACAGAAAAAAAAATACTTAAAATAGAATAAGACTTGACCGAAATACAGGTTTTAGGAAGTTATTCGACGACTTTTCATATTGATTCGGGTACGAATTGCTTTTGCAATAAAGGAACCAATTGAAATGTTTAAAGCGCTTGAACTGCCCGAGGTTCATCTCTTTTCCCCTTGGGGATTAGGTCAACTTCTTCGTAATTCCATCGAATTAACAAACAAACAAACAACAAGAAAAAACGAAGCAAGCGCACGTCATCGGTGATCAGTCTATAATTACGTAACGGACGGCTCATTAACCGGCCAATTTATTAACCTCGTGCCGCCTCAGCCAATTTGCGTTTCAGAACGATAATTGGTATCGCTTGGCATCCATCTATCTATCTATATACTATATCTATCTATTAACACAACACACTAAATCGATTTCTAGATATTTTCACCTTATATTTTTTATATACAGCGAAACCTCGCTTAACGAGCAAAATAAATTGTAAGAAAAATAAAAATCACTTCCACTATTATTTCCACTAATTCCACTAATCAAAATTAAGATTATTTTCCCATTTAAACTTTTTTTTTAAAACTAATTTCATTTTTTTTTATTACTATACAATATTTAAAGAATTATAATAAAATTATATAATCTAAACTAAAATATTAACAAATGAAAATTGACTTAATGACTTAATTGACAATATATCAAATATTAAAGAAAAGACGACTAATCAAAACAGTAACGCTTCTTTTATGACAACTTGAATAATTTCATATTTTTATTATTTGTAATTTTCATGTTTCTAAAGTAATAAAATTAGATAGTCTAATCAATAATTTTATTAATTAACAATTAACATAAACAAAGAAATGAAGACTAAACAAAATAGTAACACTTTTAATGTGAAATAAAAGTCTTTCTTTTTGTATTTTTTTCCCATTTTATCAAGTTCCTAAAGTAATTAATCAATTGAAACCATATATTTATCTTTAGTTCAAGGTTGTAAACTAGGTGTATTGGATTCTGGTAATTAACTTTAACATAGTTTTAGAACTTTTGCGCGAAAATAGCGAACGTCGACGTGTTTTTAATTAAACTCGGGGCAAAGTTTAATGTATTATTGTTGCAGATTTTCCCGACTAAAAATACTGCGTGTAAGACCTTGATTTTATATATATAAAATAGGGAAGAAATCTATGAGTTTACTTTAACGTTAACCGTTTGCTCAGCAATGTGAGTAATAGTTTGTAGCAATTAAGTGGTCAACCGAGTGTATAGACTTTGTGTGGAGGAGAAGCGAAACAACACAAACTACATATTGATCACGAACAACGCGGCAAGTGCAATTAAACTTTACATGCAGACATAATATAATTTGTTACGAAATTAATTTGAATCTTCACCTTCTTGCAAAATGAAATAATAAGTAAAATTTTATATAAGTTTCATCTATTAATACAAAATTAATAAAGATTGGACTAACTTTGAATAATTCAACTAAAATTTTCATTATATTCAAAATATTGAAACAAATTTGTCCATAAATTAAAATAATTCAATTTGATAAAGAACGTTTTTCTTCTAAGAAAACAAGTTATATTTCATAGTTAAAATTGAACCTAATTTTCAAGCTGTTTTGTGCTCGAAATCGTGCGTATACAGACAATTTGTATAATCAAGTTTTATCTCTCCCCCTTTTTCCCCCAATGATTAACGACCTTGTCTAAATACAAATACGCATAACTCGCATGTAATTAGGATTAATTAATACGGTTTTCCCAATTGGATTAATGATGATAAAAGTTAAGCCCCGCTATCATTTCGTGACCAAAAAATAAACAAACACTTCACCCTAAACACGCATTTCACATTCAATTTGAAACAATTTAATTACGTAATTTATTGCCTTTTATGATGTTTTTTAAAGCAGTTATATACTTTTATTGACGTAACTTTTCGGTTTTAGTAATCCTCTGAGAATCTGAAGACTCGCAGGTGATAAAAGGAAAGTAATAATATTATTATACACACACATATTGTTTCATTTCAATCAATATTTGTATAACATATTGTAAATAATTTGTGACAAAATGAAAGTGAATTCTAAAAGCATATAGTTATGTAAAGTTATGTAAAATAATTCATATAAATTTATTAAAAAATTTTAGCAAAAAAAATCGTCGTTGATACATATTTCAGGAAAAGTAAAATATTCTTCGCAGTCGTTTATTTGTATATGTTTTTTTTTCTGAGGATGTAAATCCTCGTTTAGGACGATCCCTCGGGGATCACGAATCCCGGCAGTTAGAAGCAATTTGTAATAATTTCACGTTACGTCGACGAATTTTTTATTTTATTTTTTTTTTTTTGGTCAAGTCACATTTCAAACTTTCCACTCAAATGAAATGAATGTGAAGCAACAAAAAAAAAATATCATAAATATACCAAAATAACGCAAGATAATTCCCAGAAAAACGTCTCAAAGGAACGAAATGTAACAAAAAAAAGTAATCACTTACTAGTTTTGTTTTGATATTTCCTAAAATATTTATCACAGAGGATTACTTTGTTTAATAATCATGTTTATATTTATGTTCTAAGAAGACTACTAAAATCCGAATTGTTAAGTCGACCTATGACTTATATTTATGTATCATAAAACGTATGGTGAAGATGTAGCATTGTAGTCGTATCAAATTTTACTAAAAATCAAAGAAATGTAAAAACACTGCTTTTTCGAGCATTTTTTAAACTTTGAACACGAATTACAGCCA
>NW_017097866.1:0-1626 GCF_001412225.1 Nicrophorus vespilloides
TATTATTTTTTTCGTTTTGTTTGAGGTGTATCGACCTTTTCAGCGCCCTGGACAGTCCTAAACACGTTATCTGCAAATAAGACTCGACCTAAAATATAATTTTGCGCGCCATCTCCATTAAAAAACTTTAAACTAATTGACAGTTACATAACTGTCAACCGAATTTAAACTAAAAACTTATTGCAAGTAATTCTCCAATTGATTCGTACTTAAATATCTATTTCACATTTCTTTCCATCTATAATTTTTAATATCGACGAACAATAAAAGCCTTGGAAACAATGATGATTGCTGAAACAACCAGAATTCCTTTGAATGTTCTTCAAGTTATTATATTATTGCTTATTAACTAAATTTAAATATTAATTACCAATTCTATTGTAATTAATTTAGTGTTTAATTAACAAAAAAAAAGTTAACGTGTTATAAGATAGGACGCCATCTATTTCGTTAATGTCAATTAAATCTGACAGTTCTTAATTCAAACAACTAGTAAATGTATGCAACTCAATAAACCCTACATGAGTAATTTTCTGTGAATAATGAATGGATTAATGGATTTTTTTTGCGTAAGCACGTTTCATAAATAGCGAGAATTTCATTTGGATCATGGCGAGGGGTGGTTTTCTGTATCCTTTTTTTTATTTTTTTCGTTTTGTTTGAGGTGTATCGACCTTTTCAGTCCCGGACAGTCCTAAACACGTTATCTGCAAATAAGACTCGACCTGAAATATAATTTAGCGCGCCATCTCCATTCAAAAACTTTAAACTAATTGACAGTTACATAACTATCAACCGAATTTAAACTAAAAACTTATTGCAAGTAACTCTCCAATTGATTCGTACTTAAATAACTATTTGACATTTCTTTCCATCTATAATTACTAAAATACTAATTAATCTAAAAAAATGCTTACGTTTGTTTAACTCGAAATGACTGGAAGAACAATTTTTAATATCGACGAACAATAAAAGCCTTGGAAACAATGATGTTTGCTGAAACAACCAGAATTCCTTTGAATGTTTGATAAGTTATTATATTATTGCTAATTAATTAAATTTAAATGTTAATTACCAATTCCATTTTAATTAATAAAAAAAAGTTAACGTGCTAAAAGATAGGACGCCATCTATTTCGTTCATGTCAATTAAATTTGACAGTTCTTAATTTAAACAACTAGTAAATGTATGCAACTCAATAAACCCTACATGAGTAATTTTCTGTGAATAATGAATGGATTAATGGATTTTTTTTGCGTAAGCACGTTTCATAAATAGCGAGAATTTCATTTGGATCATGGCGAGGGGTTTTCTGTATCCTTTTTTTTTTATTTTTTTCGTTTTGTTTGAGGTGTATCGACCTGTTCAGCCCCGGACAGTCCTAAACACGTTATCTGCAAATAAGACTCGACCTAAAATATAATTTCGCGCGCCATCTCCATTCAAAAACTTTAAACTAATTGACAGTTACATAACTGTCAACCCAATTTAAACTAAAAACTTATTTTAAATAAGTCTCCAATTGATTCGTACTTAAATAACTATTTGACATTTCTTTCCATCTATAATTACTAAAATATTAATTAATTTAAAAAAAATGCTTACGTTTGTTTAACTCGAGATGAC
>NW_017097866.1:1635-5433 GCF_001412225.1 Nicrophorus vespilloides
AAACAACCAGAATTCCTTTGAATGTTTGATAAGTTATTATATTATTGCTAATTAATTAAATTTAAATGTTAATTACCAATTACATTTTAATTAATAAAAAAAGTTAACATGTTAAAAGATAGAACGCCATCTATTTCGTTAATGTCAATTAAATCTGACAGTTCTTAATTTAAACAACTAGTAAATGTATGCAACTCAATAAACCCTACATGAGTAATTTTCTGTGAATAATGAATGGATTAATGGATTTTTTGCGTAAGCACGTTCTGTAAATAGCGAGAATTTCATTTGGATCGTGGCGAGGGGTGGTTTTCTGTATCCTTTATATTTATTTTTTTCGTTTTGTTTGAGGTGTATCGACCTTTTCAGCCCTGGACAGTCCTAAACACGTTATCTGCAAATAAGACTCGACCTGAAATGTAATTTAGAACGCGCGCGCTTCGTATCCCAAATTCGGGATAGAATTTAAAGCAATAAGCTTTGAGTGGAGATGAGCTTTCGCTCCATGGATTCCAAAAACCGGAATCGAATCGATCACGGCCAGATCTATGTGCACGTACACACGCGTGCATGAAATCGCGTATAACTTCGTGCATGTGTGTACACATGGTTGAGGGCATCCAGCATCATTTTCCAACCCTCCAATACTACCTATTACCTCCCTTCGCATTTATCACCTACACGTGATTAACTCATCCGACTGAAACCGGTGAGTTAAACAGAGATAGAGAAGGAAATGCTTCCAATACATCCACCCCCTTGAGCCGTGCACAACTGTTCACCAAAATTACACTTCGAGTCCCCACATAAATTATCAAAGGCATAGGCAACACTCCCATCCAATTCAACGTTCATAACAACATCCACTGAGTAGTTCAATGATTTACCGCTCGAGGGATTAATATCATACTCTCTAACTTATGTTGTATACCTACCTAAATCTTCATCATTTGCAAGGAATATTATTACATGAAATGCTAAAACTTTAAATTTGGATTTGGATAAGGGTAGAAATTTATATGTAAATGCGAACGTAAAGAAATAGCGAAACGGAAAAGAAGCAGAGGGGTGGCAAAATACACAAACGGATGTTAATTGGTGCGACACGAAGTCCTTCAGTGAGTGACTTTAATTTAAAGTTAAACACTGGAAGGGCGAGCGAGGGGGGTGAAGTGTAACGTCCGACTTTAAATCCGGAAAGGAAAGAAGTGGTTATGAATAAAACATCATCGGATTCTTCCTCCTAATCCCATCATGGGCATCTCCGTTTTCAACTTATATTTTTGGCAGAACGAAAGAAACCTCGTTCAGTCCGAACGTCGCGCAATTAGGGTGAGAATTCCGCGAGAATTATCATCGTTTCGTATTGTCGAGGGCCCTTCGTACAAATTTAATTGCGACCGGAGGCGCCGTCCTAAATCAACAGAACCGTTGGCGCGCGCCGAACTAATTCAATATCTGCAGATACAAACCTTCTCGGTTTCATCATCATCATCATAGTTCTCTCTCCATCAACAAAATTCTCGACACATGCACTACCACCAACACTGCTGCCACCACCACCGCAATTGCAAGAACTGGTAACGATTTCAGCGCGATCATAAATTGCATTCGGGGGAGAAAGCTAATTCGCCAGATTTGCATACCGTTTCACTTAGCAACGAGTATCCAATTTCTCTCTTTCTCTCTCTCTCATTCACTCAATCTTCTTGTTTCAATTCCAGCATTCGCTTCTTCTTTTTTTTGATTATTTCTACTCACATGAATTCGCCAACCGAGCGAATTAAAATTTCCCCAATCAAATTGCAAATGCGAGAACGCAAATATTCTACTGTTCGGGGTTTCCAATTTCCGATTCAGATTCGATTTTCATTTATTTATTCGTTCATTTCATTTTTTTTACCGTTTCCGGTTAACCGAAACAAATTCCGATGATTAAATTCGTTCGTGCAACTTCAACGCCCTCTGCTGTAATAAACGACGTTGTGTTGTCATGGTGATTTTGCGGTTAATTAAAAAAGGATGATCGATTGTTACGTTAATTAACATAATTAAAATATGAAACTGTTTTAAACTGTACTAATTATCTGATTGGGAAAACTTTTCGAGTTAAGACTACTGATTAGACTGTATCAATGGTAAATGGGGAACTCTCTATATCCGCCTTATCTACTTTAAAATACGGGATTTATTGCCGCGGATTTAAAGTCGGGAGGAAAGGATTTACAAAAGAAAGTAAGGAAAAAGTCTAGCTAATCCCATTTGATCTTTCAGTTCTTCCAATGAAAATGTATAAAAAAACAGAAATAAATACGTACTAAAGCTTCTACATACAAGCCGCATTTTCTTTTATGCTTTCAAGGGAATAAAAACGGTTATTGTAATATTGCCTTTCATAACATACGTTTATGGGGAATGCGAGGAAATGAAATAAGCTAATAGGAATTTCGTGTTTCCGGATGTGCCGAGTCATGCAACCAGAGTCGCGTTTTCTGAAACAATTGTCGACGTTGACGCGTATTAAAAATCATCATCATCATAGTCGAAAAGGGGTGACGGAGATGAATGTACCGGGATTAAGATTGATGCGTTTCCGCGTGGTTGAATAATCCTCATCCGGTTTTCGTGAGGGTCCCGGTGTGTTGTTTGTGGGAAGTGGAGGGATTTCGGGACACGTGCGTATATACCACCCACGAAGCACAAACACATCCATCTTGCTATGTATCTGTACATACATACATACATGCATACATTTAGGGTATCTAAGTTTATCCGCACGCACTTTGCTTTGGAAGCCCTTCGTCGGAATGCTTCACCCCCTTTTTCCCACGTTGAATCATTAATGTAGCGAAACATACATATTGACGTGGGAATAGACGTACATTTTACCACTATAAAGACTTCAATATTTTTTAAATTTGTACCAACTTAAATTATTTTTATTATTGACAACCTATAAGACAGTTACGTAACTAAGTCGAACCGGTTGTCAAATTTGAATCCACGTTTGGATCAAAGTAACCCTTCTCATCTCAACTGAAGCCATTGTCTCTCCGCCGAGACAAAGATGAGGGTCAATAAAATATTTCGTGACGGACACCTAAGGCGTTAGAAATTAGGGGTGTGCATTACAGTTGGTATCAGTCATTCCACCCTCACGGTGAGATCTCGCACACCTCTTGATTTATGCATGCTTCTTCGCGTCGAAAGGGACCTCCGCAGCAATAATTACCTAATATTTCCAGGGAGGAGGAGGAGGATGCCTTTCGCAATCATAAATAAGCCTCATCATCAATTTCGCCCGCCCGCCCTTACCTAACGACGGTATTTATACCTTTCATAAGGCCGGAAGATAAATAACCGCTCGTAACGCTTCGCAAACCCCCCTTCGAGAGCCTCAGGAGGAGGAGATGTCGCACGGGGACAAGACGAATCGCGTGCCAATAACGTTGCGCCATCTAGACTTTAATTACGAAATGACAATAGCTATCACAATAATGAGTTATTTCCATGCTTTGTTCTTATCTACATATTAACACATTGGCGACGGCATGACCCACCGGTGGATGATTAATTATAAATATGTACGCCACTGATTTTGACTGAGAATAACTTCAAATATCTTAAGTCAATTACAAACTTCAAACGCCAATACATTTCTTATACATATTTTAATAATTCTTGAAGCAATTAAAACATTACGTGATATTGTGACATAATTTAGGCATACTTTGCAAATTAACTTGTGAAACATATTTGAAATTTTCATTAAATGCCGCTTCTCAGCTCCTAAGTAAT
>NW_017097866.1:5446-5636 GCF_001412225.1 Nicrophorus vespilloides
GTTTCTAAAAAAAACATTGCTAATTTATTCAAATACAATACAATCTCAATTATTATTATTGCTTATTATAAAACCTATAGCACTTTTTCCGCGTTTCAATGAAATTCGAACCCTGTTGAGTATATTTATTGAATATAACAAAAATAAAATAGGATCATTCATTAATAGAAATGTTTATTTATTTTTATGA
>NW_017097866.1:5658-24066 GCF_001412225.1 Nicrophorus vespilloides
CTCAGTCCATAGGCGTCCACGAACATTTTTTTGGGGGCAGGCAACCCGAAAAGCGCCGTCCTTAACGTGTTAATTGAAGATTTTGGTTTGAGTTATTGCTTGGCCATTAAACTAAATGATTGCAGAAGGTGTGTAATGCACGTTGTCGGTTCTTAGGAGTGTTAGAGAGGGTGGCTGCTGCTGTGGGTAATATGTGCAATAAACAGAAGTAATTAATTCCGAAATAATCGAAGGGTGGCCATTAATCTCTGACGTCGGTTAGGTACCCGGTTAATTACAAATAACTCGATTTAAAGGCGAATGGGTTAAATGTACGCGCGCGGTTAATCTATTGAAATTAGTAAGCAGCGCGCACCTAGCTAGCTACTAGTGGCGGTACGCCGCACCACAGCCGCCGCCGCCACCCCCGAAACCGGCTCACTCTGGCCCCAGGTTGACTTAGCATTTCGGCGGCGTTAATAATGAGAGCCAGCAGTAAATGTAGTGAGTCGGTAAATGGGCTGTAAGACACCGCCGAAACCGAATATCCGAGAGACAGCCTAGGTGCCAGCAACAAACTCGCTAAGAGGTTTGCTGCGTTGGGGGTGGCGGCGGCAGCGGCGGCACAAGACAGGGTCAAGTCGCCGTGTGCGCGCCGCCTCCGCCCCCATGCCTTTCCGAAGCCCCCGAGCTACAATTAGATATCTTTGTGCAATAATTCACGTGTAATCTCTGCCCCGACCTCGGCTCTCCCCAAGAGCGCGCTCATCTGCAAGTCTCACTCTCCACTTAGTTCTCCTATACATATACATAGCAGACCCTGCAGCTTCGTTAACTCCCTTAACCCTGCGTGTAGGGTGCCCGAGGAGGAAACAACCTTCGGCCTCTCCAGAAAGTAAATAATCTTCCTTTTCTTCCATACCTTTAAACGCAGTCCATATCTAAGATAATAAAGGAAAGGGCACACACCAGCCGAAAAGGTATTAACGCGTCTGGTTTATAAGTGAGAGAATCGCATATAGAAATGAGGATGCGAGCGGGAGCGAGAAAGGGAGAAAGAGCGGGTGAGATAACGACGTATGGGACCGGCATTTCCGCACTTTCCCTTTTCGAGCCCTACGAGTATCTGCGCCGCTGATAATTAGCATAAATCATAATCCGCGATACATAATATTTGATCTTAATCGAGGCGCGCCGTACTCACCCTCAGGTTTTAGTCTCGACGCCGGAGGACTCTCATCTAAGGGTGTCTTTTCCTTAGGCTTGAAGTAGTTCTGCAAAATGAAACAAATATATTTATTTCAACAATTTTACATAAATTATAATCATTATAACTAATTACAAGTGATTTCGCTTAATCGCGACAATTATCCGGGCTGAATTTCCACAAAAATTACAGGATTAGTGTTTTTTAATATTTTATTTAATAAATTGTACAAAATAAAACAAATCATAAAAAAATTGTATACTATACTAGCAATTATAGCATAAGATTGTAAATAAACTTAGATGTTATATAATTTTTTTTCCAAAATTATCAAATCAATCACGTGTCATGGTTTCTGTACACGTTGAGAAGCAACTAAATATCATTGACCAGGAAAGGGTCTTCGCCAGGATAATGAAGTTGTTCAGGTTGCGATTTTATTTTGTTTTGCAATTAAAGAATTAATCCGGGTTCGAACGCAATAAAGCGTTTGATTAAATATTGCGAACGCGTGTGGGTGCGTGCATGTGCGGATTAAATGAGTAGGCGCGCACGGGGGTGGCGGCGTGCTCCAGGTCTGCCCCGAACCCCATACGAATTTCATTACAGGGTAAAAGGGGGCAATAAGATCCGAAAGATTAAAGAGATGAACCCGGTCTCTCTGGTCGAACCGTTCGCTCGTGTCTTTTCTCTTACTCTCATTCACCACCCCCCCCCCGTATCAATACAGGTAACCGAATCTATATTACGTGTGCTGAAAGTGGCATGAGGAAGGGCGTGCGGCTGCTAAGAGAGGCTCTCTTCTTTATTTCATTCTTCATCCAAGTCACGCGTCGCGACGCCCTAACGACAATGACAGCCACCTTAGGTTTTCACTAGCATTCAATCTGTTGCTAACAGAAGTCGAGAGAGAAAGAGAGAGATAAAACAATAATAACGGAATTCTTCAAATACATCAGCACCCCAAAAGATATCATAGCTAAAACAAGATTTATACCTTCAGAAAAAACACGCTTATATAATGAGCTTATTATTTTCGTATCTATTTCTCTCAAATTAAAAATCTGTTATGTTCAAGTATGTCTTCAGTAAAAGTTATAATTGACTTTAATTTTTTTTAAATCTGGATATGAGTTAAAGCAAATATTTATTCATAGGTCTTTCCATTTCGAAATCATTCTTTTCCTCATATTTTTCTCTCTAATTAATTGTGAAAATGTATAACTGGCAGTACGAAAATTGCATTGGACTGGGGTGGGTTGTAGCGAGAGAGTGAGAGGAAATTATGGAGAGGTCGTGTGGATTGGAGAGAGTAAGAGAATGAGATTGACAAGGGGTTGTTCGTTGGCAGTGGTATGGCAGAGAGAGCGTTCGTGCCATTAATAATATCGACGGTCGCAGCTGCAACAGCAGCAGCAGCAGCAGCCAGAAGCAAGTATTTCTCGCGAGCCGCCGCCTCCTCTGATGCTTCCACCGCCGCCGCCTGAACCTAACCTCCTAACTCCCCCATAGCCACCGACATCTCCACCTCCTCCTTCTCCTCCCGTTTTCCACCCTCACGGCACACAAAATCCGTTGTCTATAAATTGTGCGATCCAGCCGAGCTCCTCTCTTTTCGACTTTGAATTGTAATTAACATTTGGTTCTCCCATTAGTGTAATTAAAGTGCCATTCCATAACCTAGCGCTACCTTATCTTATCGTCTCTCTCTCCGGGTTGAACGCCGCGGGCTGTCCTAACTCTAAAACCGCGCCAACAACCCTCCGCTTCATCCCCCGCTGAGCACTCATTGCCGACCGAAAACCCACCGACTCCCCCATTCGACCCACCACCCTCCCCACATCATGCACAACCCTTGCAAAACGCACGCATCTTTAATTGTCTCCATCGCTACACATGGGCCACTTCTCAGGCCCGATAAACAAATGGCGCCTTGGGTTTACAACCCTTTTTCTTAATCATACTCAAAACTACTCATCATTTCAATGAAAAGATAATCTTTACTATTTTCCCTATTTTCATTAAATACAATATAAATACATCCAAATTTTAAAAAATTAATAAACTTTTTTGGTTTTTAAATTTTCTAAATTACAATTGTTACATAAAATGAATTGTTAATTGAGTGATGGTGACTAATTTACTTTTAAGTTGTGTGCGTATACCAAATCTGGAATTTCTGTCTGGTTTTGTACTCTGCTTTTAAAGCGGTCAGGAATTATGTAAAGTAGTTGTGTATACTAGATTTGTGCAGTATGTGCATCATTATCATCCTCAGCAGTTACATCCTCTCAGTAGGTAGGTATTAAGGAATACAAATAACCGCGGGGTTAGACGTACCGCCGCCGACCCCTATGCTTCTCTCAATAATACGTTATCACGTGCGTTCGACCTGAAATAATGCAGTTGAGAGCATCCGCTTGGAGGTCCAGCCTAGGTTGCACAACGGTAGCTTTGTGTATCTGGGGGAGGCGGAGGGAGATGAGTAGAAGGAGGAATAAGTAAGTGCGCGCTTCAGGCATCTAATACTTTGATGGTGTTTACCATACACATACGCATACAGCGAAGGAGAACAACACAAAGGCTTTCAGTTTGATTATCATCACGATCATCATCATCAACATCCCAATATATAGCGCGTATATAAAAATGAATACTTTTGTTTTTCGCCTGGATAATCTTTTATTACACTTTCCTTATTACTTTTTTTTTCTCTATCCATTCAAACTTCCTCCAATGCACGTCAGTATCTCCAATATTCCCTTTATTCCGATTATTATTATCCTCTGGAGCGGATTTCACAATTTCCCTAGTTCTTTCAGCGCGAAATGCGTTACTAATTTGTCTTGTTGGTTGCTGTAATACATCGTGTGCAAGGGCTAGAGGGAATGGTTTTGGTGCGAAATGGAGACGTTCCCGACGCCCGGCCAGAACGGGGGGTGGCCGTGCAGATTTATGGGATTGTAATGGGGCCAAGTGCTTCACAAGTCGCCGACCCATCACCATTTTGGTCTCTTTCCCCCTAAAGACACTACACACTCACCCGGCCGACTTCTTGTTGCCGCATCAAATAAATTGGATTTAAGCGCGGCTCATCCTCTCCTTTACTTAGGACGGAATTGTTGTATTTATGTTGACCCCACTTCGTTTTTATTTTGGACGCGAACCCTCGCCAGCTCCCCAGATCCATGCATTGACGGGAATTTATTCGACGAAAACAATTCAATCACTTAGGTCCTTTATTTATAGCGTTCGCACGTCGATTTACACCATAACCCATGACCCTGCATATCCACACCATTCACAACATAAATATTCAATACATCAACCAACAAACTATAGCTATCTCTCACAATAAACATTAATTACATAATTAATATTCATATTAAATACATGAATTGATGATTGTAAATAAAACAATAATATAAGAAAGAAATCTTCGAAAAGTAAAGGTTGTAGTAAAGCAAAACTTAAGTTGTTTTTTTTTTGTTTCACGGTCAAAGTTTTTAGCTTTGACAAAACTATTCTGAATAGTTCATATTTGTTTTTGTTTGGTGAAGAAGAACAAGAAGTAGAAAGACGTGGTGAGAGAAGGAAGCAAGAAAAAATGTATTCCTCAATGGAATTAAGTTTTCAAGGACAAACTCTTCAAGTTCAGAACTATTATCAAAGTTGGGCCACGCGACGCCGTGTACTTTTAAGTGCAGTAAATCCAGAAAGTTGCAAAAGATGGATCCTAGCACGCTTTCAGTAATGTAAAATTATCTACTTACATTTGTCATTAAACGCTTATTTTTGTTGCAACCAATAGAAATTACTTAATTATAATAGAAAAAATGAAAATTATTGTTAATATTTTTAGTATTATGTTGGGATGGAAATGATTGGATTGATATCAGAATCATAAATTTCGTATGTGGAGATATAATGTTGGTATGCACTTAAAAGACTATTGTAGATAAAAAGAAGATGTGGTTTTTGGGAATAGAAATCTGTTTCGTATGAGGATTTACGAGCCACAAATCATGTCCTCTGGATGAGTCATCCTTTGCTCAGGAAATATCCAAATTGTTGACTCCTCGCCGGGTATATTTATCATCCTGTAATACCGTCGGTGTACATGTGTAAGAAATAAATTAGGAGTGTCCTTAAGGCCGAAGCCGCGAGGCATTATAAAGGTATTAATGAACTAATTTAGTTATATGACAAGATAAATACAAGAAGATCCATACGCGGCGTTGATCCTGGGCCCGGTATACCCGGGGGAGTTCGGTCCAAGAACCGGAGGTGGAGGAGAGAGGAAGTGGAGGAGGCAGCAGGATAGTCGCCGCCGCTGCCGCCGCCGCCTCCCATTTATCCTGGCGGGATCGGATCGGTGGCCGGGCTCCATCAAAAACAAATTAATTACTCAAACTGGTAAAACCTTGTCGAAATCGAGGCCCGGCTTGTCGACCTCACCATAGAGGAATATGATTTGTGGAGCAGAGCCCCTTGTATAACCCAGGATGATTTGTATAATTGCCCTACGCAACTCTATGCAGAAAATATGATTGGTTTGTTTTCGGTGCAAAGAAGAGATAATATTACCAAACGTTTGCAATTCTATTAGTAATAATTTCAAGCCAAGAATTGATAAAAAAATACATAACAAAACGAATTCAAAACATTACATTTAATTTCTAATTATTTTTTAACTTTTTGGCTTTTTGTATAATTGTGATGATTTGTATAATTGCCCTACGCAACTCTATGCAGAACATATGATTGGTTTGTTTTCGGTGCAAAGAAGAGATAATATTACCAAACGTTTGCAATTCTATTAGTACTAATTTCAAGCCAAGAATTGATAAAAAATTACATAACAAAACGAATTCAAAACATTACATTTAATTTCTAATTATCTTTTAACTTTTTGGCTTTTGATTGCAGTTAACATTTCTTGTCCTTAAAATAACTATATTTCAATGCTACATTTATGTTAAATAATATTGAAAAATACTAAAAATAATCTGTGTTTTTTGTAAGTCAATGCAACGCGATGGGGGAGAGAGTTTGCAAAAAAAAAGAAATGTGTATATAATAAATGGTGAGGGGTTAGATTTGTAGAGCATTGTGTGTTGTCCTGGTCCTCGCTCACAATATATATGGCCGAGGGACATAGTCCGTATTCTCGAAATAAATCGTACAAAGCGTGTAGCTTTGCGACCCAATCGATGGTCTGCCGTCATCGGAATCGACTATTATTAAAAAAAAAAAATTGCGTGGAAGCCACAATGGCAGAAACTTGTTTTGTTTTTCCACCCCCGCTTTTGTCGCGAATTCAATTTACAACACATTTTTCATATTTGGTACAGTTACACGGCTCTATGTTTGCGTTTGTATATATGTACATATTTTTTGTTTGTTTTCTGTTCATGGTACAGCACGTTTCGGATAGGGGTGAAAGGATGATGGTGATGATGATGATATAGATGATAGGTTTAGGTGGATAAATAATTAAAGAGTCTTTGTGTTGGTCCTTCTTCACAAAGTGTGCTTTGCAAGTAAAACAAAGTAAAAAGTAGAAGAGGCGAATGGGAAGGGCTGTTAATCCTTTTCTGGTCGGACGTTAGCTTAAGAATCCTTTGTGTGTGCCTTATCTGGTATGGTATGATCAAAGCACGGGAAACGTGTCGTCTTCGTCCTTGTCCGCTGTGTCGAACAATTATCGTGCAATTAAGAAGTTTTACGGCCCTGCTCACCCTCATCCCCTCAGCATCGAGGAAGGCGGTAGCGGCGGCAGCAGCAGAGGCGACGACTCCAATAAGGAGGAAAAAGGTGGCGATCACCTTTTCCTCCTAATTAAATAAAATATTTAACGGGCGATATTGGCGAAGTTTTGCGAGGATGGACGGATGGTTGTAGTATAGATGGATGGATTGGTGGAAAGGTCGTCGAGGAGGCGATGAGATGGCGCGCGGGTGATGTGAAGGCGGTCAACGGAGGTCACCACGTCAGGGCGTCGGACATGCAGTCTCCAGAGGATCAAGGATGCGCTACTACACGACACCGTCGGTCGGTCCTTTCCCCATCGGAGCATCCCGCAATGGACCCGTAATATTTGGAACTGCTTGCCAACCCAATTATCTGTGTCATTCTAAGCAGTCCATGCCTACTTGACCACCTGAGTTAATCATTCATCCGGACATCCATCATTCAGCGCCACCACTAATCGATGCCACTCAATAATTACCGAATCGCCCTATTGACGATGATCTTCCTATCAATTATTCATAAAAAATTGAATTACTCAACCCGCTAAACTTCCCGGTCCCAAACCTACATGGAATATGTAATGTACTTCGGTATTTCCAAAAAAAGTTTCACATTAATCCAATATCATCATTATAAACAAACTATATATTTCATCAAAAGATGTCTACAAAGTTTGAAATATATACAATATATCTAAGAATTATAAAGAAATTAGTATATTTAGGGCACAAAGACTTTTTGTTTCATTATTGTATGAAGATGTTTAATTTCATTGTTATTTTAATTTAAACGATAAATGTTTCATTAAAAAAAAAAGTGGTAAACTCTCATTAAATAAATAGTGTTAAAAGTGTCTCAGATCTATTTTCTGGGGGATGGGACGTTTCCGTTGTACGAAAGGGCGCACGATATTACTTTCCGAGTTCTTGTTAAAATATATTTAAAATTCTCATTTACATATCTTAAATGTGAAGTGGGGAGGTTATTAAATTTTAACGGGGTTAATATATATGGAAAATATGTGGCCCACCCCAAACCCAAGTGAGAGATGAAATGTGAGCAGGAGAAAAAAAACTTTTCTAAATAGCCCGCCTTATTACGAAACCGCAAAAAAAAGGAAGGAAGAGAAAACACGGGTAAAATGATTTCGAAGATATTTGTTTTAGAGCGTCGATTAGAATATTTGGTAGCTGGAATAGCAGGAATTGCGACAATTCGGGAGTGCAGCAGTTGGCGTTTTCCCACCCTGCGGATAGAGAGAGTTCAACCCTCTTCCATACAACACCCTTCAGCAGCTTCGTGGATCCTTCAGGATCCTTTCCCCTCGCTCTCTCTCTCACTCATTCACTGGATTCCTAAAACGCACCGGACTCAGTCCTCGCTCATTTTGATATTTGATAATTGATATTGTCGTTCGTTCGTTAATTTCGGCAGCTGCGACCTAGGTTTTCGGCGTGTGCAGTCGCGTTTTTGTTTTATTAAAAGTCTCTTTTCCCTTCGTCGAGGGTTGAGGAGGGTGGTGTTTTTTTTTTGGAGGGTGGGGGGTTTTTAACCGGACGTGGCGTGTTAAAAATGGCATTTCCAGATGACAGGATTCTGGAGGCGGTGCGTTTTGAATACAGAGTGGATGAAATGTGCATGCGGAACCAGAAGGGCCTTGTTTCTCTCACTCTCTGATGGTTTGGAATGGACAATGGCCTCTATCTTATTTGTCAGAGAAACTTTTTGGCAGCTTGACGGGCCTGCCCCGGCCGCCTCCACTTTTTTGATGCCTCCTCCGTCCACTCAAGCTCTCTTTCTCGCTGTGTTTCTCTCATTCCACGTTGTGTATTTTCCCGGCGGATGGACACCAGGGACTACGTGTTTAAAAACACGAAGAGAGAGAGAAAAATATATATTTTATATATTTTTAGAGAGAAAACTAAAATTGAAAAGGAAATTAAATTTATATTAGACACAAACTTTCCACAAAATCAAATATTGAACTACCCTCTCATGACTTTCCACAAACTAAAAATACGAATGCTGCATTGAATATAAAAAAATAAATATATATTGCCAAGAGACTATTAATATTACGTTGACAGAATAATAAATTGATTTTCCCTATCAAAAACTATTTTAGTTATAAATTTAATTGTGATTTAGCAAGAAATTGTTAGAGATTTTTAAGAAAATCAAAATATTTCGTAATATTTCTTAATGAAACAAATATTTATGTAAGATTCTTGTTGATTTTAAAGAAATATATGTAAAAAGGGATATGTTCCATTTAGCAGTAGATTAAATTTGATTCTGATGTGGCAACAAATTGTCGGAGGGGTTAGGGAAAGCAATGGTAATAAAATCGTATTGGGAATGAGAATGCAACGAGTCGGAATTGGCATGGAATCGGGGGTGGTTGGTAGGAAAAGGAAAAATTATTGGATACGTAGGTAAGAAGTGCAAAGCGAGCTGTGTAACATATGCATGGCCGCCTGCCTGCCTCCTGTATCTGTACAGAATGGCAGAATCGAAGGGAAAACGAGGAGATGTATGTAGGAAAGTTTCGTAACAAATATAAGGGAGCAGTACCACCTCGCTCCTCCACACCGTGTGACCTTCTATCGATTATATAGGAAAGAGGATCGAAGGGAAAAGAGAATGGAAAGAAAGGAAAGTCGCCGTGCGATTATTTGAGTTCGGTAAAAGTTTTTCTCCTTTTTTTTTCCTTCTTCTCCTTATTCTCGTGACTGCGAGCGCGTCGCCATGTTAAATGGATCCGAAATAATTCCTCGACGTGATCAACCAGGACACGCTATACGCGCCTTTGTCCTTCTCCTTTAATACATCCTCTTTCCCTCTTAGTGTATATATATAGATAGATACATTTGAGATATATACGCATTCCACTTCTTTTACTACAGTTTAGAGTTAAATAGGTGTAAAATTCTTTTAGTAATAGCCAACAAATCCCTACTAAATTCGTCCCCCGCTATAATATTAATGCAATCCCTTTTTCCTCCGTCTTCATCCTTTCCTTTATATTTCTTCTTTTTTTTTTCTTCCTCTTTGCTTTATTTTTATTGCATCTTCCCCTCACTGTTTTTGTATCTCAATAGACAAATACCTGCCAATCCCATAAAACAATCGCATTTACTTAATTTTATGTGTTATTCTGGAAGACGAGTTGAGGGGGTTGCGTCTCCATTATTATTATTGCCGTCGAAGTTTTCACTATTTGCGCAGATTCTAAAAAAAAAAAATAGAAGAGAAGAAAATAGAGAGAAAGAAAAAGTTTGGGTGGTGGAAAGGGTGCCGCAATTTAATCGGGAACCAATTATCGTGATTAAAAATGTTCGAGGGGGGTTGAGAATGAAAAATTCATCGAGGACAAGCTTTTGGCTCTTTCTCTCGAATAATTAACGCGAGAAAGGCCAATAAAACACAAAATATTTCTGATGGGGTTGAAGAATATATATATATATACACATTTGGATCTATGTGTAGAAGCGGAGGATAAAAGCGCACCGGACACGGGGATAATGAATTAAATCATGAATAGTGTCAGGGGATTTTTTCGGGCGAGTGGCGAAGTATGAATATATATATATGTTTTTTTTTTCTCTTGGCCGGAATTTATTAATGCTTGCTTATTGGATTTGTTTTAGGATAATATATTATTTATACTTTGGAGTGTGTAACTCATTTTTATTTCCGCAAATTACTTGGCCTTTTCAATTATTCAATTTTAATTAATTATTCACAACATGAATTAACACATTCAGAAAAGCAATTTACATAGATCAATATTACCATAGATCAATAATTCATGTACACTTGGTCCTCTTTTTATGCGATTTTGAAGTTATGCGGTTTTTAATTCAAAAAGCTTTTTTTTTAACTATTTTAGGCCATTTTGTCATGTTTTGACACAAATTGGCAAATCATTTCATCGAAAAAGATGATAATTCTGAACGAGCTTCAGAATTGCATTTCTGGATATCAGGAATTGTACAAAAAAAAATAGTAAAGCCATCGCAAAGTTTAATTCACTGATTATATTGTCAAAGGTAAAAAAACAAAATGCGAAGTTGAGACTAATTTTACTTGTTGAATCATTATCTTCAGGACATAGATCTGACATGCTGACTATCTCTTCTAGTGATGAAAGTGATTACGTGATTTCGCAAATTAAGCCGAACACTCTCATATAGCGACGATAATTCTAAAGAAAAAAATGTGAAGAAAGATTAACTTACATAAAAAATTTCTGTATTTTTTTTTTGTAAAATTTTTCCGAATAAATTTAGAAGGAATATGTTAAGATTATATTTTTCTGAAATTTAATAAACTTGTCTATGATTGTTAACGTTTTTATAAAATTATGAATAAACATTTCAGAAAGAATATAGTAAGATCAATTATTTTTCTGAAATTTAATAAACCCTTTTTTATGCGATTTTCGGTATATTGTAACTCATTGATTTAGTTTTATGCGGTTTTAAAAAAATATGAAACGTATCCTTTATTTTTATACGTGCGTCTAGTCCATTTTTGTGCGATTTATTTTTATGCGTTTTTCTGTGGAACGTATCTACCGCATAAAAAGAGAACCAAGTGTAGTTTTAAGTACATACATGATACTATAATAATTTAGTAAAGTATAATTTGTATATACTTTTGATGGTTTAATGCTATAATTCTATACAAAATTGATGGTTGTGATGAGGAGATATTTTTTAATGTAAACATAAACTGGTAAACCGTGAGATTTACGATAAAAGTGTAACTGCACTGGGAAGTTCATAATAACGGGCGGTTTTCGAGTGTATTAGTGATTTTAGGTAAATATATAGCCATTAGTAATGTAATAGCACTTTAAACAACCAATAAAGCGGCTTGGGAGGCTTACGCAGTGTTAAAATGCAGTAAAAACGTGAGCCCTGAGGGAGCGGAGGGCCGCGCTTAGTTTGCGTAGTTTATGTATCGCCCAATTTTATCTCTCTTTCTCGCCGGTCTTATGCGGCTCGGGATGAGGCGTTTTTGTATTATAAGTAGCTTTTATAAGGGCTAAGCGAAGGGAGGAAGAGGAAGGTGTACTTGGGAACCGTTCCTTATAAGTGTACGTACGCTATCTTTATTATTTTATGAGAATAATGTAGTCCCCGAGGCGGATGCGCATTTTCGGGTTTTGGTGATCCTCGGTTTAGAGGCTCGGGGGTCTTTTTTTGTATTTTCACATCCCGCCGGGCATCTTCTTCTTCGGGTGGTGAAAATCCGTATGCGCCTGTTTAAGTACGGCATAATGAGTACCTGAGGCGTCCCCAGAGTGACCGCAACGTGGGGGACCTCGGACGCGCCATCTCTCGACACTAACGAGCTGCCTTTGTGCCTTCTAATGGCGATTTGAGAACCCTTGGTCTCCGAACTACGTCCCATTCACCATCCTCCCGCAACTACCGAACCCACCCCTCGCATTAGATTTTGACCGTCCTCCTTCTCATCCACCTCATCCCCTTTGCTCCATGCATCTATACAGAGACATACACATACACACGCCGTTTGCATATTGGGTTTCATCATGGGCAAGATATGAGAATAGGAAGCTGCGAATTTACATACAACTGGCGTCAGGTCGGCCGACATAAAAAGACGCCGAGCGTCCAGGCGTCCAAAGAAACTCGCCTCCGAAAACCCACACCACCGATCCCGAACCAAACGATGGCCAACAACAACAACTGTCACCAGAAACCAACCCTTGTGTGTCCACCCTGCATGCATACGCAGACCATAGCAAAGAAGAATCTCCCGTCCATACATATGCAAAACCCGCGGCGCGCGTTTTCTCTTTTTCTTCGCCCTCGTCCCGTGTCCCGTTTATATGGAAATCCGTCCATTCCGGCCGCATTTTCCATAAGTTATAAGTATTGGGAACGGCGCATCGCTCTATTAGAGGGTCACTTTGAATTATTTACAAGCCGCTTCCCGACTTTCCCGTCCTCCTGTTTCGTCCTCCTTTTTTTTGTGTTCCTTTCTTCGCGCTCTTCCTCCGTATTCTTATACGATCTTATTCATATGTACAGAATCACCCTGAATATTGATAGTGTATTACCACTATCCAATGTCAAATGTCTTATTTCTACATTGCAATTCAACACAATTCCTAACAAATTCAATACAATACATTTCCATCTGTCCTAAGTATAACCTTCAACAATTTTATAGATGGATACAATCTAAGGTTCTAAAAATCATTGAAGAATCGCAAATCAAAACTTTAAATATCAACAATATTTTATAGTTAACAAACATTAAAAACTAATACAATGAGTTTTAAATTATTATATAAATATTTTATGTTAAAGATGTATTGGAAATTATTAAATGTATAATTCGCATACAAAATTGTTATAATTTATTTTAAATTTTTTTTTTAATTAAATTAAAATTTCTGTTTTCCAGGCAAAAGTTTTCGGTTAAAAAACCGGTATAAATAAAAAAAAATATATTTCGGAGCAAAAACTGTTATAATTACGAAAGTGAGATGAGTAATGCGATCTGGAGTCTTATTGTCTTATTTCTACATTGCAATTCAATACAATTCCTAACAAATTCAATACAATACACTGTTTACAATACATTTCCATCTGTCCTAAGTATGACCTTCAACAATTTTATAGATGGATACAATCTAATTTTGTATAACTATATTGAAAATCATTGAAAAATCGCAAATCAAAACTTTAAATATCAACAATATTTTATAGTTAACAAACTAGACAATTTAATTAATACAATGAGTTTTAAATTATTATATAAATATTTTATGTTAAAGATGTATTGGAAATTATTAAATGTATAATTCGCCTACAAAATTGTTATAATTTATTTTAAATATTTTTTTAAATTAAATTAAAATTTCTGTCTTCCAGGCAAAAGTTTTCGGTTAAAAAACCGGTATAAATAAAAAAATATATATATTTCGGAGCAAAAACTGTTATAATTACGAAAGTGAGATGTGTAATGCGATCTGGAGTCTTATTGTCTTATTTCTACATTGCAATTCAACACAATTCCTAACAAATTCAATACAATACACTGTTTACAATACATTTCCATCTGTCCTAAGTATGACCTTCAGCAATTTTATAGATGGATACAATCTAAGGTTGTATAACTATACTGAAAATCATTGAAAAATCACAAATCAAAACTTTAAATATCAACAATATTTTATAGTTAACAAACTAGACAATTTAATTAATACAATGAGTTTTAAATTATTATATACATATTTTATGTTAAAGATGTATTGGAAATTATTAAATGTATAATTCGCCTACAAAATTGTTATAATTTATTTTAAATATTTTTTTTAATTAAATTAAAATTTCTGTCTTTCAGGCAAAAGTTTTCGGTTAAAAAACCGGTATAAATAAAAAAATATATATATTTCGGAGCAAAAACTGTTATAATTATGAAAGTGAGATGTGTAATGCGATCTGGAGGGTTGTTTTGTAAATGTGTAAGGGTTTTGATCAAGTACGTGCTCTAGTCTGTATGTATGTATAAATGTATGAGTGTGTCTATATATATTCTGCGAAAATTCAGTCGTAACTTTGACGAAGTAATCCTCAGTTACTTAAGCCCGGGTGAGATTAAGGAGCTTTACGTGGAGTCGGACGCAAAATAATGTATCTGGGCGGGCGAGATATGCCGATACTAACTCAAGCTGACACACACAGATTCCCGGACATGTGTTGGCCGCCATCCACCATTCCACACGGGGTGGAAATCATAACAGTAGTAGGCGCCTACCTTGAGGGTTGTACGTAGGATGGATGGATGCAAGCAAGGGAATGGGATGGTTTTGGGTTTTGAACACACGAGATACATTGGCCCCCATCTGAGGACCTCAACTACTCATCTCTACTGTACGTCGAGCGTATTCTATCTGGCCTACTGCTGCTACTGCTCGCATCTCGGGTCCTTTAGTAATTGAGGTTACCACCGCCTTCGCCATTTGTAACCGCTCTTCCCATTTGTTATCGAACACAAATTATTACCACACGCAAACTGCGATCAATTCACATTTTAATTTTCCAAATGCACACTATTATTCATTCGCCAGAGAACGGACATCGCCTCAACAAATTGAACAAACATGTAAATGCATCTCAATCAAACAACTTTATTGAACCATATTATATAATAATTATAAAGTTACATTTGTTCAAATTATTAAAAAGATGAAGTCCTTAAAAAAATTGTAATTTTACTCTAAAACTTTTGATATTAAAAATCAGTTGTAATTTCATTTTGTTTTTGTTGTAAAGCTGTGATTCTGAACATATTTTTTTCTTTTGAAGAAAGGAAATGTTACGGCTTAATCTGGAGGCTTCGGATGATTGCGTAAATTTAGAGGAAGGAGCGTAAAAGTGTTGGTAATGGAAGGAGGGTGGTAATCGGTGGATTATTAAAAATAGTGGAGTAGTAATAAGGCGACATGTGGCCGACGACGATATTCCTGGGGGGTGGTTTTTGGTAGAAAGGAGGAAAGGAACGGCAGTAAACGGGATTGGTCCCCCGGCTGTTGTAGTCTAATGCCACCATGCCACCATCATCAAGTATATTGCGATTCTCTCAAACAGACCGCGAACCTCCGTCAAACGGCGCCTCTTGCGGTGAGACCTCGCAATAACGACGTGCGTGCAACCTGCAAACTTAATTAAACCCCCAACTATTAATATCGTACACACATACACCCTTGTCCCAAAAGATTGAAAAAAAAAACAAATTAGAAATGTATAAAGAAAAAAATGGATTTCAAGAATGTCTTTTTTATTATTTATATAGTACAAACATTCATGCTTATATATTAAGAAATTTGGAGTATTTTAAAGAATTCTAGGTGTTTCAATTGGAGAGAGTTTGAGGAGACCGCAAAACTTGGACTTCGAAGTTTCGCAACTTGATTTATTCATAATGCTGTGAGCAGAACGGGATGAAAGCGAAGGGATGTTGTATCCCCGTTTTTGGTTGTACGTAGGTCCGAGCACACATTGATTCACCCACTATCTTTAATACGGGACTACTTCTGAATACCCTGAAGACGTCTCTTGCGGTTCCTTGACAACTTCTGATATGCATCTTCTATCGCACTAACGAACTGGACCCGACGCTAATGCATATTGAAACTCGGCCGCAATCTCCAAATTACTACTGCACAGTATTCCTCCACCTCCTTTTTCTCTTAACCCGTGATGCTTAAAGACGGAATGATATTTCCATGTCTTCGGAGTGGAATCGCCAAAGGAGAGTTTCGTCGTTGTGTCTCTCTTCTCTTTTAAATTTCAACCTTAGTGAGCAAAAGAGAGACGTAAACAAAAAATGTACGTGTAAGAGAAAGAGATAATGATAGAAGGAGGAATGGGAGAGAAAACGTGCGCGTCGCCGTCGTAAACTTGCGGGCTTTTTCCCTATTACGAGATGCAAATCAACCCCTAATTTTAATTTTACGTGTATTAAAATCTGGCGCAGCTGACGGGCTTGTATCCCCCCAGATTATGCCTCCAACAAAAGAAGCAAGTTAATCACACTATAATGCCATATATACATTTAAACCGACCGAAATTATGGACAAGCAAATATAATATTATACTATATGCACGCACAATCCACATTACACCCACCACGGTCGCCCTTTTATTATTTAGCATTATCTTCCGACCGTTATACTTTTTTCTCCACTCTTTTTTTTTGTTGCGTTGCATTTTGCCCGCCTTTTGTGTATAAACGGAATCTGTATTCAAATACGTAAGCTTTCACAAAAAAAAATACCCTTAACCTATAGAAAAAAAAGGCTTACGCATTTACATCCGTTTATTTTATAAATAACTTATTTAAAAATGAATTCACGTTTATATTTATATACACTTATACCCCGATTTACAGGGTAGATAAGTTCCTGAGAAAAATAAATCGAAATTGTAACTTTTTGAATGTAAAATCGTAAAAATCGAAAAGTACACAAAAAAATGCATAGGTTATTGGATAGATATATTTATACTTAAACCGTGTAAAAGCGATAACGTGTAACGTGAAAGTACCGTGTAAAATGAGAGAATTGCAGTAAATTTTATTATTTATTCAAATACATAAGCTTTCACAAAAAAATTACCCTTAACCTATAGAAAAAAACGCTTACGCATTTACATCCGTTTATTTTATAAATAAATTATTTAAAAATGAATTCATGTTTATATTTATATACACTTATACCACGATTTATAGGGTAGATAAGTTCCTGAGAAAAATAAATCGAAATTGTAACTTTTTTAATGTAAAACCGTGTAAATCGAAAAGTACACAAAAAATTGCGTAGGTTATTGGATAGATATATTTATTCTTAAACCGTGTAAAAGCGATAACGTGTAAAGAAAGTACCGTGTAAAATCTGAGAATTGCAGTAAATTTTATTATTTATTCAAATACATAAGCTTTCACAAAAAAAATACCCTTAACCTATAGAAAAAAACGCTTACGCATTTACATCCGTTTATTTTATAAATAAATTATTTAAAAATTAATTCACGTTTATATTTATATACACTTATACCCCGATTTACAGGGTAGATAAGTTCCTGAGAAAAATTAATTGAAATTGTAACTTTTTGAATGTAAAACCGTGTAAATCGAAAAGTACACAAAAAAAATGCATAGGTTATTGGATAGATATATTTATACTTAAAGCGTGTAAAAGCAATAACGTGTAAAGAAAGTACCGTGTAAAATGAGAGAATTGCAGTAAATTTTATTATTTATTCAAATACATAAGCTTTCACAAAAAAATTACCTTTAACCTATAGAAAAAAACGCTTACGCATTTACATCCGTTTATTTTATAAATAAATTATTTAAAAATTAATTCATGTTTATATTTATATACACTTATACCCCGATTTACAGGGTAGATAAGTTCCTGAGAAAAATAAATTGAAATTGTAACTTTTTGAATGTAAAACCGTGTAAATCGAAAAGTACACAAAAAATTGCGTAAGTTATTGGATAGATATATTTCTTCTTAAACCGTGTAAAAGCGATAACGTGTAACGTGAAAGTACCGTGTAAAATGAGAGAATTGCAGTAAATTTTATTATTTATTCAAATACATAAGCTTTCACAAAAAAATTACCCTTAACCTATAGAAAAAAAAGGCTTACGCATTTACATCCGTTTATTTTATAAATAAATTATTTAAAAATGAATTCACGTTTATATTTATATACACTTATACCCCGATTTACAGGGTAGATAAGTTCCTGAGAAAAATAAATCGAAATTGTAACTTTTTGAATGTAAAACCGTGTAAATCCAAAAGTACATAAAAAACGCATAGGTTAATGAATAGATATATTTATACTTAAACCGTGTAAAGAAAGTTCCGTGTAAAATGAGAGAATTGCAGTAAATTTTATTATTTATTC
>NW_017097867.1:0-57219 GCF_001412225.1 Nicrophorus vespilloides
TGATCTACTATTCAGATTATTTACTGAATTTTTTTTATAAAATAAATTGTAAATAAAATGGATGATAGAAAAAAATAACTGTTATTGTAAATTCCGAAACGATCTTGCCTTAAAATTCTCGCTCTAATGTTATTTTTTAATTTATATTCGAGCACAAGTATATATATACAAAAAATATGAATTATGTAAATTCGGATTTGTTATTATTTTTACTATTATTATTATTACGGAGATTACATCGATTTGAATAATAATGCGAGAAAACGACTTTTAAGAGAGAAAATTTATATATATATATGAGAATAGTAGATGATGATGATGGTGAAACTGGATATTTATAAGGTTATGCAATTCGGTCCTCCTGAGGCAATCAATCATGACACGCGCACACGTATCTCCTGTGATCTGATTTAAATAATGAATTCAGTTTCATCTTACACGCTTATTTTTCTCTTCATATATATTTTTTTCTTTTGCATTCGTTTTCTTGATCATTTCCATCGTCTGCTACTGCTACTGCTGCTGCTACGTAGAGATACCTCCTTTTTATACGATCATCGCACAGAGGTCACTTTGAGCGATTTATTTACTTTAAGCAAAAGCACAAAGAGAATTGAAAAAATATAAATTTATGAAACATTAAACATATTTGGTTGTACTATAATTTATGTTTAGATATAAAAAATCTTTATAAATTCTATAATATTTGTTGCCATTTATGTAATTATGTAACTTTTATTGTAATGAGAGAAGAAAATAATAATATTTGTTTTGCTGATAAATATCACGATTTTTTCAATAATTGAATTTGATTTGCAATATTATATACTTTTATACTTTTTCAATTATAGTTACTAAAAAGTAACAATAAACGCAGACTACAATAAATAAAATTAAAATAATTAATAATGAAATCAAAAAAAAATTAGAAAAATATTATGACATTTTTTTGACATTTTCCATTAATCAAATTTGATCTCATTTTTAGATGAAATTTCAAGAGAATTTCGTTGGCTAATGAAATTTTAATTTACAAAAAATACAATTTGATTAAATGTAACTTTCATGTAAAGAAACAAGTCTTATTAAATTATAAAAGTAAGAGAAACTAATGTTAATCAATTTATTGTATTTTCTTTAATCAAGTATTTCTTTGTTTGAAATATCCGACAGATTTATGAAAACATACAATTGTAAAGTGATTTTTCAAAGAAACATCCGATGTCAATACAAGACATGTTGGCATTTTGATGCGGTGTTTCTGGAAATAGATTAAAAAGATTAAATTGTGTAGAAAGGAATAGCGTGGAAAGGTCGAATTACATTCGTCGGATATTGTACAGGGTGTTGCCATGGGGTTGAACGTTCATTAATTAAATATGGAACAACGTCCATCGACTCATGCATACCGGTATTTTGCTGCTGCTGTTCTGTTCGGAACTTTCGATTAAACGTTATTATGCTTTGAGACATGGAATTCAATAATAACAGTATGTCAGTTATGTGTCGATAAATTATTTCTCAACTAATATTCTTCGGGCGTAACCCGAAGGAAGGTTCACCCAGCGGATAGATTTAAGATATAGAAGAACAGAGGTTTATGGAAAAGAAAACATTGGAAATTGATTTTGCTTAAATTTATATTCAGTTAGAGGCAAACACTTTAACTATTAACCTGTCTTTAAGCTCATTTTGAGCAAAATTATTGCCAATAGATTATTTTGAATGTTTGCAAAGTTAAGTGTGATAAGCTTCTTATAAAATGTAATAAATATAAATTAAATACATCTGTACATTTACACACAAAATTACTTTTATCCAGTTTTAATATATGAATTATATTTTTTTAATTATTATCTGATTTAAATTTGGTTAAATAAAAAAACATACTGTATGTAACATAATTTATTTTTTTCAAACTATATACAATCGATTCCGCTTAATTGAGACACCGGTTACTAGGGACACCGCTTATTAAAGTCAAATCCTAAAGAACTGAACTTGGACCCCATGCACATGTATGCTGTACTTGAACCGCGCCTGATACATATTTAATGTTCCATAATGTCTAAATTACTCGAAAAACGATTGCTCAAAAGGATAAGACCTATATTGACTCAGGAAAATATAATACAGGATCAATTTGGATTCCGTAGAAAAAAACGCCACCATTGAACAAATCCATAGAGTAGCCAGCAAGATCAGACAATCACTGGAAGAAAAAAGCTTATGCACAGCAGCATTTTCAGATTTTACTTAGGCATTCGACAAAGTTTGTCGTAGAAGATCAAAAAATTATTGCCACACACGTTTTTCAACATAATTAAATTATTTTTTTGCGATTGACGGTTCAAAATTAGAATTGAAAATGAAGTAACGCTGTTATTTTCGATCAAATCAGGCGATTCACAGGGAAGTATACTGGGACCACTTCTTTACACTATTTATACATATGATTTACCTACAACTGCAAAAACTACAATTGCTGACATATGCTGATGACACAGCAAGTTTGGCATCAAATATAGACCCGATACTTACAACAAACGAACTTCAAAATTGCTTGAACGGAATTGAAAAATGGTTGATGAAATGGCGAATTCACACGATTGAAGCAAAATCGAGTCACGTAACATTTACACTAAACAAAGGAAACTGTCCTCCAGTTACTTTAAACAGTCATGTTATCCCAGAAGCTGATTATGCCAAATACCTGGGTATTTTTTTGGATCGCAGGTTCACATGGAATAAACACATAACAACTAAACATAAGCAACTAGGAATCAAATTTGCTAAATTATACTGGTTAATTGGGAGAAGATCGCAGCTATCACTAGAAAACAAGTTTTTAATATATAGGGCAGTTTTAAAACCGGTGTGGAGCTATGGTATACAGCTTTGACACAATTCAACGTTATCAATCAAAGTGTCTGCGTACCCTGGTATGTGCCTAACGACGTGATTCACAATGACCTCCAAATTAATACTGTGAAAAGTGAAATCTTTATATTTAGTGAACAATATCAAAAGCGGTTAGAAAAGCACCCCAATACACTAGCTATGTATTTATTAGACAATAATGGCAATCAGGTACATGGCAATTCCTCATTTTCTTACTTCCTCTAATATGGTTTTCCATTTGACCGCGTTGAAAGCATTTTTGATGTTCAACGTCAGTAAGGCGCAAAGCTTTCTGTTGCCTCTATTACCAGCTCTTACTTCTTTCGCTATGTTAATCACCGTTTGGATCGCGTCGATAGTGGACCTGCTCTGTCTGAAGCCGTATTGTCTTTCAGATAAACCTCCGAATCTGTCAATTTCCTCCTTGAGTTGTTTAGTTATTGGTTGTTCGAGCAATTTACCCATTGTGTCAATGAGGCACACTGGCCTAAACGACGGGTCTTTTCCGTTGTTTTGACGTTTACAGGCATCTTTGGAGAACAAGACAAAAATAAGTCCGTCGTCTATATCTTCAGTCGGAAACAGGGTTTCCGCTATTGACCAGGCTCTGTCTGCGGTCATGCCTGTCGTCGTGACTTTGGGATTCACCTTTCGTCTTAATATCTTATATACTTCGCCCCATGTATTGTTATCTACATCTTCATTCAATTTTCCAGCACTACCTCTACCTTTGCTGATAGCATCTTTTAGCCTATCTGCTCTGAGTTTATGCTCTTTTTCTTCATCGCGTTCTGAGTTGCTGCCTCTGATAAGATCGTCTCGCAGATTGGCAGCTTTGTCTTATATCTGATATATCAGCAGTCCACCAGTATAAGTGCTTCAGTTGACGAGCATTGGACTTTCTTTTTATCATAGTTGCATCGCACGCTTTTGTAACTGATTCCATGAGTTGGTCAACACTTGCCCTTTCGCTCAGCTTTTCTTGCAGAGATTGACAAAGTATATTCTCATTAAACTTTCGTAGAGCCCATCGCTGAACGTTTATTGTCGATAATTTCGAAAGAGATATATCATGGATTCTCTGTCGAGAACTCCCCATTTGTTTATTTTGGTGGCCATTCTAGTCGTGGCTAAATCCAAGATTGACAAAGCCTATGTTTGCAACCAGCAAGTCCAAGCTTACTGCCCATTCTGTCAGCATGACTCCTCTTGTGTCTGTTCGTGTCTCTCCCCATTCTGCGTGTTTTGCATTGAAGTCGCCTGTCACTACTGCGATCCTCCCTGTTCTCTTATTTCTCTTGACAGGTTTGACAGAACCTTGTCCTGTTTTTTGTACTGCAATGTTGTTGTTTAGTATCTTTATTGCTGCGTCTCCCGCGTCGTCTAAGAACCAGCATGTCTTCTTGAAGGCCTTGTTTGGCTCGCTAATTGCCAAGATATCGACCTTTTCATGTTTTGCAGTAGCGTACAATAAATCATGTGCTTCTCTGCTTCTGTTCGCATTGAGTTGTAGTATTTTACACACTGCGCCAGTTTTTCCGCTGTTTTTTATTTAACGCTCTACTATATTTGGGACAGCGTGTGCCGCTTGGCTGCAAAGCGGGAGTGCAAATTTGCTCTCTTTAGCTTTATGACCTTAGTCCTGTCTGTACCCGAGCAATTGCTGGCGCGATGTCCTATTTTGCAGTGGAAGAATATCTGCACGTTTTCTCACTCTGCAGTAGATCCACCCAATAGGTATGTGGCCGCTCTCCAACAGTTTCAAGTCAGCTTCTTGAGATAGCTCAGCCGTGGCTATTTGGTTCCCTTGGTAGGTTGGTCTGAAGGACTTCACGCTCCCGTGTTTCCCAGCCGCTTTCGTCAGTGCCTCTTAGACTACCTCTTTAGAAGTTGCTGCGTCAATGTCTTTTATATGCACGATGATCGTCTTCTGGAGAGTGCGTACTCTATCTTCTCTTTCCAGCCTCAGAGTCTCAGCTTTGCCAGTTCCCTTCTCTACCTTATCTTTCCTGCACTCTACCGCCTTCCTATGATCTGCCACCCTGTTTTCGTCCGCTTGTTCTTCTTTGCCGGTATTTTATGTTGTTCCATCGTGTATCACATCTTTTGCTTCTACGTGTGCGTTTGCATCTCCGCATCTTGCTGCACGCCGCCTGTCTGCAGGGTAGTAGTACTATCTCTAATTTGTTCTTTTGAGGTTAAGGCCTCGTTCATTTTGGCTACGATTTCTTTTATATCGTTTAACGTTCTAGCGAATTTTCTCATGTACCTCTTCAGCTATATTGTCCAGCGGATGTGCTCTTCCATGTTTCTAACTCCCGCATACCGGTCTATTTGCACGTTCCTTGTCGCTACGAACTTCCGAACCGAACTCTATTGGTTAACCCTAAAAAGTTATTACTAGTTGAATTCAAAATTCGGTAAAAACTTAAGTCGGATACCGAATCATTTTAATACATTTTTCATATGTTTTCATATGTTTTCATATGATAAGCGAGGATGACTTCCAATATTTTTTAAATTATACTGTGATAAACATAAATTATAATATTTATTGCTGTCTCATTCAAAATGTCTAGCCGTGTTACCACTGAAACTTGTGTTATTACTAGTCGCATGCATGTATTTGTACTCAATAGCGATTTGGCTGGTTTTCATTTCCGAACTTGTATATGACAATAGTTATTACACATTGATTTGTCGTGGAACCTTTCAAATGTGGAAAAGTACTGAGAAGTTACATAAATACATAACATATAACAAATATTAAAAATAAATGGTTCATATAATAATATAAACCATATTGTTTAATAACACTGTCTTGCCTCTTTACAATTAAGAAAGCGATTGCCGAGAAGAGGAAACTCCGACGCATATGGCAAAGTAGCAGACTACAGATCGACAAAACCATTCTCAACAAGGCAACGAAAGAGCTCAAATGCTGTGTAGGTACAGAAACCAGAAGTTCCAAGACTATGTCGAAAATCTGTCCGCAACACCTGCGACGGACTAGTCGCTGTGGAGAGCCATTAGGTGCATCAAGCGACCACAGACCCGGGTTCCACCGATACGGAAGACCGATGGCAGCTGGGCAAGGTGTAGCAGAGAGAGGGCGAACCTGTTCGCGGAACACTTTGCGAACGTGTTCCAACCCTTTCCGGACGAGACAACCGCTTACGAATCGGGTGAGATCAACGAATTATTGGACGCTCCGTTCCAGATGTCACTTCCTATAAAACCCGTACGATCATTCGAGGTGATGGATGTCATCGGGAACTTGAAACCGAGCAAGGACCCTGGCTACGACCTGATAACGGGAAGGGTAATGAAGGATCTATCCAGAAAGGCCATAGTGCTGCTGACGACCATCTTCAATTCCCTACTGAGAACGGGTTATTATTATCATCTCGACGCGTACCAAGGGTGGCTCAGGAAGTGGCAGATCAAAGTCAACGAAACCAAATCCAGCCATGTCACCTTCACCCTCAAAAAGGGAACCTGCCCCCCGGTCACACTGAACAACAAAATCATCCCACAGACAGACGATGCCAAATACTTGGGCTTGTTCTTGGATCATCGACTCACGTGGAAGAAGCACATCGCAACCAAAAGGAAGCAACTGGGCATCAAGTTCGCAAAACTGTACTGGCTGATCGGCAAAAGATCACCACTATCCCTCGACAACAAACTATTAATTTATAAAACAGTGCTAAAGCCGGTGTGAACGTACGGCATCCAGCTTTGGGGAACAGTGCCTGCAAACCCTGGTGCAAGACACCTGGTACGTGACGAACGACACGATACACAACGACCTCCACATGAACACTGTTAAGAGTGAAATCCTTATGTTCAGTGCCCGTTATCAAAACAGACTGGAAAACCACCCCAACAGTCTCGCGTTATCCCTCCTAGACAATAGTGACACCCCCCACAGACTAAAGAGACACAACACTTTCGACCTCCCCTTTAGAATCTAAAAGTTAGTTTTATAGTTATTAGAGTGAATATTTTTATTTAAATTTCATAGTGTCGTCGAAATCAATGTTTAATTGGGTTGTTATTGTCATCGAATAATTTCTTTTTAGTTACATTTATAATTGTTTATAGGAATATTTGCGATGGAAAATCGTTCCACTCCATGCTTGTTATTTTGTTTTTCTGTTTTTGTTTTCTTTTTTGTCAATGTCAAAAATCTGTTCAACGTGTTGCCAAAATTGTGGCAGATTGTGAATGATAAAAAAATAATAAAAAAAAATAATAATAATGCTGTTTTTATATTTAAAATTGTATGAATGTTAGATTTTTGTACACAGTTTAAATGATTGTTTGTTGTTGTATGTTTTTTGATGGAGTGTGGATGAAGTCTGTATTGTGATTATATAGTATTAGGTAGTTTTGCATGTTAAATGGAAGCGGACTATGCATGCTAGATGTGTCGGAAATAATTTCCTGTAGATCGGGAATATTAGGAACAAGTTGAGCAAGTCGTGGGCGGGTGTCACAAATCCCGCCATAAATAGCGCACATTGGCTGCTGCGGTAACTATTTATCAGCCGAATCTGTAGGTTTACTATTAGTATGCCTGGGCAGACCACGGTCCTCGGGAACGGAGATATACGGTCCAGATAACCTGCCGGAATAAATCCGGGGATTAAGCGTCGTGGCGCATGAAGTCCGCCGGCTTAGTGCAGAGGAGGACGACGCCCGAGCGTCGCGACGCCTCCGCCACCATCCGGTGCATTCCATCTACATCCCGTTTCCACACGAACACATCCGCAAACTAAAAGAAGCTACATACTTAGCGCATCCACCATTTCATGTATCTCCTAAAAACACCGATAAGTCAACAACATCTTTCATTGATTCATTACCACCTACGACTTTTTCTTATTAATGACTTACAATCACGACTGATTCTAGATAAACAGCATAAACGAATTCATTAAAAATCTATATGAAAAACATAATTGGTATCCCCGACTTACAAAACTCTAAAAGCTCTGAAGATATCTAGTGATAAAAAAAAATAACTGTACAAACAAAAATTGATAATTTCTTTTATAAAATATAATACTTTTAGAAAATGTACTATCTATTTTGTTGCATTTCTTTTATCGTTTTTTATTAAATAATTGTGATGTCTACATTGAAAAATATTTGTAAGTATTTTGTTTATTTTAATTCATTTTTCGAATGTATGCAGTAATATTTAATTAAGAATAACCCTTACCGAACTAGTTATAAAATTTTGTTGGTATTTCATTAATATATGACTCCAGGTGATTTCAAACTTGTTCAAAATATCGAATATTGGTATTGAAGTGAAGTCATGAAATATCTATATTAAAATAACAAAAATATAATTGACCCGGCGCATCCAGTATTTATGAAAATCCCTATTACAGCACTATCATTATATCCCTAATATCAAACTCTACCTAACTGACTTTTGCAAATCAATAACTTGCGATCATACACGATTAAAGATAAATATGTGATAATTAATTACTCTTATGTGAGCTAGATGAATAAGCGGTGCGAGAACTAGGAATGCGGTGGACGTCCTAGACCGGCGACCGCAATGAATCCCAATTAGCCCAGTCATAAACTATAAGCTTAAGCTCTACTCCTTTCCTATTCTAAAAAACGGGGAAGGGAAACCCCATCATCCGGCCAGACCTTTTTGCACCAGACGTTCACGAAAATATCACCGTTCCGGAAATCATTATTTCCGGATTATCCTCTACTAATTAATAAAATCACGCTGCGCATTTACGACCTAATCCTCGTACCTCGATAGCGCTCATCTCTAACAGGTGGTAAATCTCGTATCCGTAACAAATCGACTTTTTTTTCTTAAATTAAAATTAAATTAAAACTGATTAAAAATTAATTGAAAGTAAGTTAATTCTTAATCAAAGAGATATTGTTATTACTAAATCACCAATGTAAAAGAAGCGCCTGCAAATTTATCTTTATTTAATATTTGCTTGCAGCTTTAAGTCTATACTATTAGCGTAATTAACATCCTGCAAACTCTTCCCATCTGTCGAATTATAACGCGTTAGAAACGGAATTTAAATGAATATCGCATGATTCTTTATTCGTTCAATTTCCGAAAGCCCTCTCTCTTGCTACCTAAATCGATATGAATGGAATTACTAAAATTTCAATAAAATATAATTAATTATAATATTTTTTTTATATAAAAACGCATTAAGTAATCATTTTTTATTAAAAAAAACATTTCGTGTATTTTATTACAATGATTTGTATGCATATTCATTTCAATTGTTTTATTGTCTGTGAATTACGAATATTTTAGTATTCAAAATCAGTGATTTTCAACAAAAAAATGAGTAAATGAGTTCATGTGATTTATTTTAATTGTCATATTTTTTGGATAAATTTAAAATGAAAAGATCACTTTCAGGCTAAGAGGGAGCATTTGGAAATAAAGTTTAGAAAAATGTATCAAGGAAAAAATTTAAATAAATTATATATACAAAGAAATACTGAAAGAAATATCATCAGCGCACCGTAGTTGGCCAAAGATAAACAAATACACAAGAATCTGCTTATAGATATGGTCCAAACTAAAACACCAACGTTTAGTAGCAGATACGAAGATAGTTTGAAGTCACATACTAATGTTCGGCTTTTGGTCTGCTTGACAACAGTGAAATACATTCAAACGTTACAAATCGCTAGATTTAGTATATAGATTTAAGAAATTATTATTAATTTTCAAAATAATAGTAAATGTCCATCGGGAAAGTTTATTCATTTAATGTCAATTAACTGTAATTTATGTGAAATATTATTATTTTAAATAACAAAATAAAATCGGTAATGTTACCATCTACTGGAGTATTTGTAAGCATCTTTCATATTTATGCATGAAATGCTTATTGCCTCGATGAAGAATGTTTATATTGATGGGAATTTGGTTTTGCGGTTGGGGCAGAAAATGTTCGTAGTTGCAGCAACAGCAGGTATCGAGAGAGGGCGAAGGCGGCTCGCATATAGAATAAGGTTAAATACGAGGAGAAATGGTTAAATTGCAAGCAGCAAACGTTGCACAGTTAATCTGTATAATAAGGCCCTTTATCAATGTCGCCGCTATCTCTAAGTGGGTGTGGCTGAGTGGAGAAGGGCCGCACGGCATCTCCTCTCTTACTCCCTTCCTCGTGCATACATATACACACACACACAGATGTCTCACTCCCTTTCTCTCCAGGCAGTCGTTTCAAAGACTTGATTTTCTGCTCGGTTTCTGCCGTCGCCTCAACCACCGCCTCCCGCGACTCCTCTTGTATATGCACACATTCATATTCATGTCCCTTACTTAACACGCCACTCCGTAAATACCCTCGGCCTTATTACAATATTACCTTACTTCGTTGTACGCAATTATCTGCCCTTTAATTGTAACTCAATCGCGCAGACGACATCGCATAACCCATCTCAATTCTCTATTTATTTCCATCATTTATTTCTCCTTTCTTCCAAGCTCTTCATATTCTTTTTCAGGGCAAATGAATTAATCCAATCCTTAAAACCTATTCAATTTCCTCTAATTACCTATGAATATTTATCGCGGCAAAGCCAAGACACGAATTACTTGCCGAGCAATAAAGTACTGCACCCATTTTATTTACGCCGAAACTAATTTATATTTAATTAGATTGGACACCGCCGCCACCGTTTCTGCAACAAACGTAATTCCGTTACCCTCTTCCATCATAAATTCATCGCCAAACGCAAAAATAGAAAACTTTATAACATTCATCTTATTCACGTTTTTATTTTTCAAATTTTTCTTTTTTAATTAGGTAAATGAATCCTCAATAAAAAATGCAATATTTTTTACAATTTTTATTAACATCGACTTTAACATTATTCAAACTTTTGATTATTGAGAAATTTATAACTCTAGGAAATAAATATAATTATATACTTATTTCTTAAGGAAATAATGATATAAAAAGTTATGAAATTTATAGTTTCATCATTTATTAGATTGTAAATAAAAACTGTAATATTATTGTTTTTTTAAATTTAAATTGTAAAATATTTATAATAATGATAATAAATTAAATTACGTATTTTGTTTATTTTCTTATAGATTTTTGAAAAAATTGTAATTTTGAATTATCAGAAAATATTTGCTATGAACGTTTATTCCATATCTCAAAATATTGGTATTATATAAAAAAATATTAAATAAAATTGAAAAACACAATAATTTACTTAATTCAATATATTTAAAAATATGAACAAACAGAATTTAATACTTTTATATTCTTCAAATAATATTAATATATATTTAAAATTTTTATTATGTTGATATAAAATAAATTTTTAGAATAATATGAAAGAAAAAAATGAATTATTTTGGTTTATTGCTTAATTATGAATGTTATAAAAAATGTAGCTGGAATTTTTTGTTTTTTTAAACTAATCAAATATTATATAAAAAATTAAATTGTTGATTTATTAAATTGAAGTCCATCGCTGTAGGCGGTGTAAACGGCGATGCTCTTGTTTAGTAAATATAAAGAGTGTTGGACGATGATGATGGCAAACTCGGGTTGTCTGTAATTTGCATTGTAATACGCAGTGTTAATCACATTAAGAGCGTTTTCTGCAATGGGGTTAAATAACCACCCTTTCTCTTTTGTTACGTTATAACTATATTAAGGGTGGATTGTATGAAGGGGCGGAGGCTGAGAAACTGAGACCAAGAGCGTTAATGATAATTTACACGTTCGCGGTAATCAGAATCGGTCGTGCCCATAATGGGACGTGAATTAGTCTTGGAAAGGATGGTTTAGGAGGCGGAATGGTGGTGGTAGTGGTTGGGGTTGGGGTAAGGATGCGTCCTAAGGAATGGGCAGGAATTAGCATGGGATAGACCATATGTAAGCATAATCCCACGTGTAATCCCATATCTGCCTCGGCACGCCGAGATAAGACATACTGTTATAGTTCCTGTGCGGTGTGGCGCGATATCCTGGGCAAATATGCAATACGCGCTTTCCTCGCAAACCCGTCTTAATAGTAATTGGTCTGGGTTCGCATACAACCATACACACTCACGTACTTCTGAATTTTGTATATATACACATAACATTCTGCTCAGAAACGAAAAAAAATATTCGAAGCAAAATGAGAGTGCGAAAAGAAGAACATGATAGAAAATTTGTATAGTCCACAATTTATAAAATATCTTACTAGAAAAATATTATACACATTTTGTTTATTATGAAAACTAGAAAACTGTATATTTTTTGAAATTAATAAAAAAGAGTACCAGAAAATCATAAATATTTTGGTTATTAAAAATAAGTTAAAAATCTTGTCTATTTTTTAAATGTAATAAAAGAAAAATATAAATATTTTGGTTATTTTTAAACTTTTGGTTGCTTAACGAGCACCTCGCATAACGAGCAAAATGAATTGTAAGAAAAATGACTCGCTTGACGAGTGACGTTTCACATAACGAGTGACGATGAGAAGAGTCCCGGATTGCGATCGTTCTACATCATTATTAAAACTTGTGTACATATATTATGTGTATTTTTGAATATGTTTCACTATACGAGTAAAAATCCGGAAATTTTGGAACGGATTAAACTCGTTAAGCGGGTTTCACTGTATAATACTTCTTACACTATACTTAGACCTATACTCAACTAATACTTAATGGACAATATTCTTCTCCATGCTTAACTCCCACGAGCTAAGCTTCCTCGAAAAATTCATGGTGTACATTGTTGCTACCTTTCACAACCACAGTTGCGCTCAAATAGTTATTTTGAAAAAAAAACTTGTGTCTATTTTCTGAAATAAATACAAGAAATTTTTACAAAGATAATTATAAATATTTTAAATCTATTTGTAAATTTTCAAAAACATTCTTACAAATGAAATCATTATTTACAACTAAACTTTGATTATTTTAAAATAATAAATGAACAAAGATACAACAATCGCAGACCAAAAAGTGATGCTGATTATTACAATTTGCATTAGGCGTCTTCTAGCACTTACATTTTACGTCCTTTGAGCATAATTATTTTGGGAGTAAGTTAATTAGTTCCTCCCTCTCTCCTCTCTCTTTTCACTATTGCAATTTCAGTCTTTCTCCTTCCAACGCACTTGGGGAGGCTTGAAGAACGTTTAGTGCTGGAATTATTTTATCCTGGAACCGGTATATTACATAGCACAAAATGTATGCCTCCCCCAGAAAATATACAACTACAACTTCGCACTTGTTCCAAAGGCTGTCTCTCTTTGTGTATGTACAAACTTTGCCTTAATCCTCGAATTATTACAGTGAATTTCGATTTATAATGTCTTGTTTTTGTCACATTGTTGAAGTGTATTAATTTATTATCATTAAAATATTTATTTATCATTTAATGTAGATATAATTGAGAAACATTAATATAAATTTAGACAATTTTTCAATAATTAATGGACGCTATTCAATTTTCTCAAAAATAAGTGTTACAAAAATACATTTGTAAATTTAGTATCATAAATAAACGTTACTATTTTATTTTGTAATAACTTATAAAATAAACTAAATAAAGATATAATTTTCTAAATAAAGCTTTCAAATTAATAATCCATTATATCCTTGTTGAAAAGCATTAAAAAGATGGGATGCTGAAATTATAAATAAATCTAAATCTTTGCTGGTTTTCAATATTTGGTAAATTTATTCAAATTTCACAAATAAACAGTACTTTTATTTTTTGTTAATACTAAATAAATAAATAAAAAATGGATTAATTAAAGGTGTGGAGCAATGAAAAAGTAATTTCGCTTTGTGTCTCTGGAATTAATACCAATCGGTGTAAGTCTCCGTTTGGGACGCAAGAAAAATAAATTGTTTGGTAAATATTTAAAAGGTCTTGAGAAGGAAATACGGCTGCAATTTGTCTGCGAGTCCGAAGTGAACACGCAAACACCTGGATAATAATAAAAAACAACGTTTAGCTCGCATATTTATTTAACGTGCAAATAATTTGGTATGAACGTCTATATGTTTATATAATGCATAAACCAAATATCGACGGCAAATTGTATTTGCTTTAAATTAGCGTTCGTTTCAAATTAAATTACTTGACGATTCAGCGAAGGCACGTCGAAACGTTCAAAAGATGAAAGCGTATTACAAAAAAAAACTGAAAATATTTTAAATTTATTATTCATTTAAATAAAAAGCAAATTAAATATTTTATATAAAGATATTTTGTACGCAATTTTTTATACTTAATAACTTATAAAATAAATAAAAAAACAAATATCAATAAATTAAATTTTATTATTATAAATATTTTCTAATATTCCAAAAGTATATTTGAACGAGACGTGTTTTTTTTTGAAAGTGGAGTAAAAAGTTAAGTCATTTGGAGAAAATAAATAAGAATTGTTTTAAAGAAAATCATAAAAAAAAATTAACTTTTTGTTTTTAACAAAAATGTTTGTTTCTATTATACTTAAATTCTTTTTAATATTGTATTGTAAATAAAGTAATTCTGAATATTTTTTTTTATTATTATTTACAAAGCAATCTATCAATACAATCTACAATAACAAAAAAACTGATAACATGCTCTAGTTTTGGGCTTATTGTAAAAAAAAAAAATTAAAAATATATATTGGAGAATGATCCAGCGACCACAGAGTGCTTATTAAAGAAAAAATCACAAATGCATACACACAAACAAGTCTTATTGCCAATTTGGGCACAAACACTAACTTAAAAGCGATTAGGAAGGTCCTGTGGTTTGTATCGTTTCAATCTTCGTTGATGAGATTCAGTGTGTGTAAGTTCAGAGGCAAGGTGGTTTAGATGGTCCTCCAGCCGATGTTGGTATTTGTTGCTGAGTTCCGTTATAGCATCCTTCACAAATCGGACTCCAGTGTATTGATGGATGTATTCGTTAGTCGAGAACCAGGGAGCATTGGCAATTGCTCTGAGCATTTTTGATTGGAACCGCTGTATGATGTCGATACTTGTGTTAGAAGCAGATCCCAATAGTTGTAGTCCATAAGTCCATATTGGTTTTATTATCGTCATATATATTAAGACTTTGTTTTCGAGTCGACGATCCAGATGCATGCCAAGATACTTAGCATCATCAGCCTGTGATAGGGCACTGCCATTCATTGTAACGGGTGGACAAGTTTGTCGACGCATTGTGTACGTTACATGCATTCTATGCTATTCAGACTTCTTTGGAGTATCTGTGAAGCCTTAGTTCGGTTTTGCTGGGATGCTAGAACAACGGTGTCATCAGCAACTGTGGCTATAGTGGCGTGCTGAGGAGTTGATAAATCAGCCGTGTAGATCAAATAAGGTAAGGGTCCAGAAACACTTCCCTGCAGACACCAGAGAGGATTGGGCGTAGCGAGGTCACTTTGTCCCTGTGCTTGACCTGGAAGAACCTCCCAGTCAAGTACGATTTGAATATGACGTAATATTCTGTGAGATGTCGAGGAATATTCTGTGAGATGTCGAGGAAAGCGGCAGAGCAGTACCTCTTCTCCTAAAGACTTTTGCCAATCACATCCACCACACGATGCACCTGTTGCACATGTCGTTCACGAAATCCAAACTGGTGTTCCGGAATCCAACAGCCAGGGCTTCAGTCTTCGTAGCAACAGCTTCTCGAACAGTTTAGACAGTACCGGCAAGAGGCTGTTGGGTCTATATGAAGACGCCGCGTCTGTTGGTTTTTCAGGTTTGGCGATGAGTATGATTTCGGCTACCTGTGATTGAAATATACCGAGTCTCAGGATTGCGTTGAAGATAAGCGTTATTACCTTATTGCCGTTACTGGTGAGCTGCCTCAAGACCTATGTCTCTTTGTCACTCCTCGCCCAGCTACCAGTTGTCGAAGAGGCGACTCTCTCTATTTCGGTTGTTTCATATGCTTGGTGGCCTTCCACAGTGAGTGTTCGTTAGTTCCAGTAGGAGACAGACTACCAAGATACTCGTGCAGCGCCTCGTTGCTCTGGCTCTCTAATAAGTTCCTGAGTTGTTTATTGGCTTTATTCAGGCGAGTTTTATCATGGTGGGTGGTTTGCCAAATCTTCCTCAACCTTCGTTTCTCTTTTACGAGGTTATGTACGTTTGCTGGACCTTTGTAGCTGCGTAACAAGTATTGGCGAATGGTCGGATGATAGGTCCAAACTTGTGTCTATGGAAAGATAGTTGTTGGAGATACTCTTCACAGTACGTCGAGTTGTTTGGCCCTGTCGGATAGATATGTGAGGTTTTGCGATTGCATAGCTTTCAGTAGCTCTCGACCTTTTGAAAATAAGAAATAATAAAAAATGAGATATATCAAAAAATAAGAAAATCTTTAAAAAAAAAAATAATAAAATATATATAAAATTATGTTTATATTTGTTTATATTGTAGCCTGTCAGTGTGACATAAATACCAATAGAAATTTGGCAGGTATACCAATGTATTTGTTACATATCAGATGCGGGGTGTATGCAACTATAGTCTAAAGTTTGCGTTTCGGTCGATAAATATTATGAGAAAAATGTGTTTCTGCGAGAGTTTTAGTACAATGTTGTACGTATATACAGGAGAAATTATGTTTGCGGCCGGAATATCTCGACCCCAGGTCTCTCGCAATCTCTATAACTTTCATTTTGGTTTGTTTGCAACGAAGTTTGCCACATTTAGGAGGGGGTGCAGTTATCCTGGCTGCTATTCTGGAGAAGGCAGAAGAGCAGAAAGGGAATTTAATGCGGTGGAGGAATAAAGAACGCGAAAGGCTGCACGGGCATACATACATAATAGACAAGATTCACACTTTTAGTGGCTGTGTCTGTGTCGCTTTCCCTGCGCAACGAAAAAGACAGAAATAACGAGATTTAGTGCGAGGAAATGAGAGAAAGAGAGAGAAACGTAGGCCATAAGACGTAATGGAAATAACACACGCAGTCAAATAAAACCTCCTCAAAAGGAGACGAACTTGAAGCTAAGATACACACACACACTCTTAAAAGAAAGAAGAGTGCTAAAACTTTTTTTTGGGTAGGAAGTCTTAATGCTTCATCCAGCATAATTTTTTGCCCATCTCACTGAAAAAAATATATAATATAAGGTAGAAAATACAAGAAAACTTTAATTCTGTTTCCATATTGTCATAAAATAAGTGTTACTATTTTGATGTTAAATTACTTTTCAATGCCATCTCTGCATATGTTTTGGTCAAGAATACTTTTCTTAATATTTAAAGAATATATGACAATGATGAAGAACCTATGACACGTGTGTCAGTGATGACACGGTGAGATATTTTGGGTGACATGCCAATTGTTTTTATAATATATAAAAATATTGGAAATCAAGCCACCATCTCTTCATATATGTATGCAATCTGAATTTTGCCACACTGATTCTAAAAGGTTGCTATCACTGATATATGAGGTTAAAACATATCATTTATAGATTAAATAATAATAACATTTATTGCAACAAATCATACTACATACTCAAAAAAATAACATAATATAACAAGAAAATAAAAACCAATTGATCTGCTACAAAGGTCTATTGACCATAGGTCTTTCTGCCCTAGATGAAATATTAAAATGAAAATTTGATAAATCCATTTAAAAAAAATATATTTTGAAGGAACGATAGAAAAACGTAACTATATGCAACTGATCTGATCTACCATAGAACATAAAGAACAATGTAACTATGCCCTACTTTACACAAAATATGACAACTTATTAGCATGCTTACGCAATACGTTACAGTACGAAGCCCTGGGGCAATCTCGCATATGGCACGTTTAATCCGTCTGCAACAAATTTTTGTATATATCTTCTCTTTCTGTTCTATTCGAGCAATGAAAACATGTATATCTAGTTTTTTTTGCAGGTAAAAAAATGGAATAAATAGTCGACTAAATTGTTATCGTTGACAGAATGGCGAGGCCGGAAATTAGAATAACGCGCACGACATATAAGTGAAACGGTAGTGATGAATTGCCCGAAGAGAGAAAGAGAGACATAAAATAAAAAAGAGTAAAGAGCAATAATAATAAAAAAAATATAGGGATTGAAGCGAGGGAGGCCCGTAGAGAGATAGTGTCCTTCTACATTGCGATAAAAGGTTAGCTTTACTCGTATAAGGAAAAAAAAAATCGAGTTGTATAACGCTTTCCAAATCCACTTTCTTTGTCTCGCTTGCACTGGATCTGTAACAGTAAAATATATATTATTTTTTCAGAGTAGAAGAAAAAGCGGACTGACAAAAGGAACGAAAACGGAAAAGACGTATTTATTACGCTCTTAATCCCTTGATTTGTTGGACGTGCCATTAAATTTATGTGTCGATACACGATAGATACAATACCTCCAAAACCATTATCCATATCATTTGTTTAATGTTTTCGCATTCGTTCTCTTACAATGCAATTGCAGTATGCAAATTGGATTTGTTTTTATTAAAAACTAAATCTAATATAACTTTAAAATAGAAGGTAGTTCGTGTTTTTATTGCATTTCATAAATAAATTCCATAAATTGTAACTTCATGTGGTATTTTAATTAGTGCTTTGAAAAAGTAATACAAATCAATTATATTTTTGTTTTTTTAATATTGAAAAATAAATAGATTATTTTAAAATAACATTTATTTTTTTCTAATACCTCTATTTTTTAGAAATTAATTTTTTTACAAATAAAAATATTTGGAATTTTAATTCATCAATTTATTTATTATTTATTTTTTAAATTAGTGTGATAAAAAAAAATCAAATTTAGTATAAATTGATCACTTTGTTTACTTTGTATTTTAAATGGATTGATGAAAGAAAAAATGTGTACTAATTAGTTTGTTAGTTGCTATATTTTATTATCCGTGCTTTAAATTAAATAAAGTTGAAACGGAAATGCATGCACAAGAGGGTGAAAGTTCTATTCTTTATACGTTCTGTTTGGTTTGGTCTTCATCGAAATGGAATATTCTGGATTAAGCTGGAGAAACACGGCGGCCTCCGTTGAATGGAAACTTAATGTAGCCGAGTTAATTTCATTACAAAGTGCATGTACAGTTGAAGCTCGAGCGAGATTTTTCCTCGGGAAAGTATTGAAGTGTATTCGGAAAGTTCAGTTTGGTTTGGGTGTTTGTTGCAGCAGCAGTAGAAGAAGTAGGAGGAAATGGAATAATTTCAGAACTCAAGTTTCCTCGGGCAAAATATAACAAAACTATTTGCGAAATTATTGCAAACACTTGGAATTGCCAAATAATAATTGTTCAATATTAAAGATATGCACGAAAGGTTGAAGGAAGTGGAAGTTATAAATATTGAATTTGATGGAGTTAATAGAAGACGTCGAGGGAGGATGAATCAAAGGGAATTAATTTCGGGCTGCTTCCTTTACCTCCTCCTCCTCTTCCTCCACCATTCCGACTACTCTACGAGCAGCAGATGTTTTAGGACCTATAATACTTTTCAATCGGTCCGTGGAAATTTATTAAATTTTTGGCGTGTCTCTCTTTTTGTACAAAAAAAAAAGAATAACGGTGTCTTTCTTCTCTTCATGCAGCTGTGCATGGTTTTGAGGCAATCGTAAAGAGAGAAGAGAAGAAAGTTGAGTCTGAGAGGAGTCAGGGGATGGATTTTATTGTTCCATAAATTGGGACGCTTCGGCCCTCCATAAAGGCAATAAATTCATATCACCGTCGTTCGCGACGAAAATTAATTAAATCTCATTGGATTCGTTTTCATTAAAAGTTTTGCAGAGTGGAAATTGCTCCGATAATCGTATTCATTAAATTATTTTAAAACCAAGAAAATTCCATTACTAACAGAAGAATGTTTCGTGTCATTAGTTTCACAAAATGCCCAATAAAATAGTTAATTTTCATATTATTTATAAGCCGTGCAAGAGTAATAATTGATAAAAAAAAATAATACTTGTATTCAGCAATAAATAATAATGTTTTTTATTTATTGAAATTCAAAAAAGTAACTTAGAGAAAAGTTAATTCTTAAAGTAATTAAGTTTAAGATAATTTTCTTAATTAAATTAATTTTATAAAAACTGGAAACTTCATGATTCCTCGCTCATAAATGTGTGATTTGCAATGTTTTGGTGGACATTTCCTAATTGATTGCACATTTGTCTTTGATTGCTTCTTCATTAGTTTCATTAGTTGTTAACAGTAAACATATTCATTGATTGTTTGGTTCATTCGACGCAGCTCAAAATATACATCTTTTTATTGCCATGATAGTATGATCTTTCTAACATTGACAGACGTCCTTAAAAACAAATACGACGCTTTCAAATTGTGAAAACAGATGAACTTTCTTGCCATCGCGTGGAGAATCGTTCTTCTTTTGTGATTGAATTAGTAAAAGTATTTGATAAGAAAACGTTTCTTTGTTCATTTTGTATCTAAAGGGTTTCTTTAATTTCGGTAAAATATATTGTAATGTGGATGCTTCTTGCAAAGCAAAACAAATAACGAAAGGAATTTAATAATATAGTACTAGTTAGTATACATTGATTAGCATTCGTGGAGAACAAAGGTAAATAAAAGCTGTTGTTCGAGCTGGGGCCAATGTTTGCAATATCAAATATTGGGAAGACCACCAAATAACAAACAAGAAAGAACAACAATAAAACGCGAGCGGGGATTCTTCGAATGTAATGGAGCAAATTGCGTCCGTCTTTGAATGTTTCCTGCTCGAACCCTTTGATCCGATTTAATTCTGCACTCCTCCCGGAGCGCTACCTAAGGTTTCGTGAAATGCGGCGCGTTTCGTGCTTCGCCATTTAATTAAGTATTATCGATTCGAATGTGGTTTGAGGTGGTGGAGTTTTGACTGAGTTCGGCGGTGGATATATCGCCGTGTTTTGCGTCGTGTAAGACTAATTTGTAAGATTTAGGCATGCGAGACGTGTCGCCGTGGAAAACGTGATCCATCATTCGCTGCCGGCTCACAAACGACGTGGTTATATGTCGAGTAATTGCGACTACCATTATTAGCGATTCGAGTTAAGTAGACTGTTGCGTGCGGCAAGCAAAAAACTTGGCTTCCTTCTTTCATCCTTGCACAAACACAACACCATACACACACACACTCAACGCACATAAACAACATACACACTGGGTATGTATGTTATTGAATAAACATCCGAGCGACATTAGCTGCCTATTCATCTAACGGCTGTTATTATTTTCAGTCGACTTCTCTGAGCGTCGATCGCAGACGTACGATAAACCTGTTTTGTTTTTGTTGCCCTCGTTTTCAGCCCTCTGCTGCATTCACTACAAATTGGGCCTTAAGCTATTCCTAATTGTGACGCCTATGCATTCAATAATAGTGCTATTTTCCTTTCCCTTTAATCACCCTCATTTATAACGCATTCATCACACTACCAACGTGAACGTTACAAAATAACGCACTTCCTAATTGATTACACAAATCACCACATTTTTTTATAAAAATTCTAACATTTTATAATTATCTGAAGTTCCATTTCCATTTGTTATTTCTAGATTTTATTTCCGTTCTTTAGGATTTGTCCCTAATAAGCGGATTAGCTGATTAACCGGTGTATCGATTGTATAGTGGAACCTAGCTTAACGAGCAACTCGCTTAACGAGGAGGAAGACAAATTGTAACAAAAATGAATGGCTTAACAAATGACGTCTCGCATAACGAAACTGCTACATTATTATCCAAACATATTATGTATATTATATCTTTAAACTTTGAATATATTAATCATCTTCGATTTTTTTTGTCATCTTTATTTATAGAGGAATATACTTTCCCAGCCATTATTGTATATAAACAAAATATGTACGCTTTTTTATCTAAACAAATATAAAATGAATAAAGAGACCTCAAATAATATAAATAAATGGAGTCAGGCGTAAACTCACTTGACTGTATGCTAATGGAAAAACAATTCCTGGTGTTAGAAGTCATTCCAGTTGCATCTTAGTGTTGTTTGTGAACACACATATTTCCAAACTTGTATAAGCCAAATAATAAAAAATAACCGTAGATATGAAAATTTGCTTTTAAAAAGCGACACCAAGTTATACACTTTTTTAAGGCATGGAATGCGTATCTTACAATAGTTTATATGGGAAAAATTGTTTTAACAGTATTTGTATTAAAGTAATTGTTTTTAACAGTATTGAAATTTTAAGTTAGTATTGTAAACGAATTCAAATGTTTGCAATTTTTGATACACCATAGATCACGCCATATTTTCATAACGTTCTGTATCGTTACATAACCTCACTAATTTAATAAAACTGTACTAAAACTTAATCTAAACTTAACCTAACGCAATTTAAATTACCTAAAGTAAATCAATCTTGACCTGATCTAACTTATTAACCCTTACACTAGATTTTGAAATAGTTGTAAATCAAGTCCAAATTAATTGGAAATCAGTTGAATGATGGGGAGGACACGTGCAGCACTCGAAGGAACCTGAATGTCTGCGACGGCAATAAATCGATCAGTGCGAAAGAGGCGCGACGCGGCGTGTCTTGCGAAGCGCGTTTTGATAAAGAAGCTTATGTTATATATAAGTAATGGATTCGCTCAGGACTTTGCACACTCCAGTCGAGGGAGAGCGCGAGTTGCGCTAATTGCTAATTAGACCTCATGAATTATTGCCTTTTAATCACCCCGCTAATAACGCTAACAGTCCGACGCCATTTCCATAGGCATTACGCAAATATCGATAAATATACCGTACCATGCATACATCTCATACATTTAAATTTCCCGCCGTGACCCCAAAATAAATCAACACGTCGAAATCCCAGATTTCAAACTGACACTCTTCCCTACATAATTTACAATTCGTAGTTGTTTATTTATTTCATTATTCAGAAATGTAATTGATGCTCAAATTAATTATTGAAAAAGCTTAATGTATTATGCAATTGTATATAATTTTAGTGTGTTACCAATTAGTATGCATAGTTAATTTTTCGATTTTTATAGTCCATATTATTTTCATTGTTTGCATAAATAATGGAACAAAAGCTATAATGGAAGCGAAATGCAGCAACAAAAAAAAAATAATATGAGCAGCACGAAAATGCGGAGAGAATTTTGGTTATCGAGGGCGGCGGCGGCAGCATTAAAACCGGGTGTGTTTCATGGGGGGCGCATGACGAAAATTGACCGCGGATGTGTGTAATGTACATTTATTTAAATAATCTATGAAATTTAAATCAACCCTTTATTATTTCCATCCGTTTAGTTTTCGACCTTATCGACGTCATTCCCGTTTCATTTTTGTTTTTCATTTTCCTTGTCTCATTGACCGTTTGTTTTATTTTATTTTTGTCACCACCCACATGGAATCGGAAACAGTTACATGAATTGTAGTCACCATAGCAACGCAAAGTAGAACCCACTCAATAATTTATCGACGTCATTACTGGTTTATTTTTAATACATTTTCTCTCTTTTATCTGTTGATATTTTGATAGTTCGACGTTCTGTCACCGGCACTAATTAAGAGTCACCATAGCAACTGAACGTTATACATTTTCTCGCTGTATCTACGTCAGAATCAACAATAGCAAAAACTCTTTATTTTACTATTGAAAATCATGTATCCTAGCGGGTACACGCAGTGTACCACCTTTTGAACAAGCCTAGTAGGGCATTATTAGAGGGTGCGTAAAGTATTTATGGACAGATTTATGATCGCAAAAAAATTAACAAATACTACAAAAGAAATTAACTTTATTCCTGATTTTTTTTTATGGATTGAAGACATAATATTTTTATTTAAACTTATTCAATAAAACCACAGTCATAGCAGACATTACTCTGACTATAGCAGCTTTCAACGTACTTTTAGTGTTATGAAGGTGTTCAAAAACGGTACACATGTAAAAATACAAGGGATGTACGGACCAAATTGATTTTCTGGGATCATGATCAATGGTTTGTTGCTGTCATTCCCAAAGTGGGGGGTCGTGACCCCCCAGGGAGATATTTGGAGGGTTGCAGAAATATTGATAAAACATCATTCCGCGATGTTTTCGTACACATATCCTCTTCATCAGGCAGTTTTTTCAATTTTTTAAATGCAAAAGGGAGCCGCGGGCCAACAGATTGAACATATTCTAGCATTGTCGTTCTGTTAAAGCGATTAGAAAGTTTTTACGCTTTGCAATTCTGTTCATCAACTATTTATATATTTTATAAATGAATGATCTAGTGACTTTCAGAAATCGCTATATTTCCAAATCTCCATGATCAGCTTTACTAGCAACAATTACAGCATGTTTTTTTCATTTCTTTAGTAATTTCTAGAATGCAGTATAACCAAGAAAAAGGGATGTCCTTAAATACCTTACGCACCCTGCATAATTTTCTAGAAAATATACAGGAAAGAGGAATTACCATTTAATGTGATTGGTATGTCAAGGGTTTAATCTTGAGAGGTCATACCATCGGATGGTGATTCAGTTGATGAAGTTGTTTGATTCAATTGTCTAAAAATTTGTTGGCTTTAGAAATATTTGGCCCCCTCAAAGAGTTAAAGTGCCCGTTGGTTAAAATATCGCATGACCACTGAACTTCCGAATTTGTGAAATGTGCACTAACCTATAAACTAATAACGAAAAAAACTGAAAAATTTTCCAGTATTCTTTTTTTCTTGTGTTCATTTTCCGCTTTGTTTCATTATTACGATGGCCGCGATTCGTTCTCTACCGTCCACAGTGTTTGTCTTCCCTTCCTTCCCGTTTTTTGTTTCACATTTTGTCCATCCCAGTGTTTCATCATATCTCTCCATTGTCCATCGCAGCGCGGTAAACAATAGTTCATTAGTTTTTCGAGAAAATTCTCTAGAATTGCATTTGCGAATATTACGAAAACGTTCATTTTTGTTTCGCATTCATCTGCTTCCTCTCTAACTATTCCGTTTCAGCAGCAAAAAAGCACGAAAAATTTTGCTACCCTTTGTTTTATTTTTTGCTGTTTCTAATAATAACTTATTCACGTGAATTAATAAAATATTGAGTGCTGCGCTATGTTTTTCAAGAATTTTATTTACGTTATTAATTAGCAGTGAAAGTGGGAGAGACGGAACTTTTTAATTAGATTAATTTTTGTACACCCTTCCCGAATTAATTATGGATTAAATACTTACCGGCATTAATTATTAACAAAAAAATACAAAGAAAATATAACATTGACGTAAATCCAGTCTCATCCTTTAAAGTGGATTAAACTAGAATTAATAACCGAATCTAACAAATTTCGAAAATAAAATAATATAAAATTTAAACTAATATAGCATTGTATTAAATATTGAAGCTAGACAATTCAATAATCATACAATAACCTAAATCTCATCTAATCCAACAAAATGATGACACATCTGAATTATCCTGATTACAAATCTAACCCAATCTATCATAATATAATAGAACCTATATAAAAATAACTAATTTATATAATCTGACCTAACCTAGTTATTGGTGTTAATATTAATTAGCATAAGTCGAAATTACTTATAATAATATAAAATTAAATAATTTATCACAAATTGACATTTCTATTAGAAACAATTAACGGAAAATGACAATGAAGTAATTTATGTACATTAATGAAATGATTGCATTGTAATGGGACACTGCAACGAATTATATTGACTGCAATAATGAGGATTTGATTGAAAATGATTGGAATTGGCAAACTGTTGCAGGTGATGTACTGCTCTTGGTGTTAACGATTTTTATCGCATCTTCCTTCATCCAGTACCACTGTTTCACTACAAAGGGTTTGCAAGGGTGGATGATGATAGGATGGAGGATACCGGACGGTTCATGTATTTTGGAAATACATGGGCGGCTGCGGTCGCTGATTGATCTGTTAATTGGACAATGGAAAACCGCGCCAACAGTAATTGATTATTCATGAGAATGCAATTATCAGGTTTTAATTGTCCGACCTGTGTGTCTTTTGTGTTATGCACCGATGGAATCTTGGGTAAATATTGTATGACATAAATAACTATATACAAAATTTAACTTTTCTACTAAAAGATTACAATCAAAAGTTACATAGTTAATAATAATTGATTTTGAAATTCAAGAAAATCTTAATTAAATATTAAAATATTTAAAAAAATAACATACGGATAAAAATAAACTTTTAATTGGCTGACTTTAGTTTACTTTTTGAAAGGAGTCAAAAACTAAGTCAGATTGCGTACCACATGTAGTTGGGTGTTTTGTGTAATGTAACAGCGATATGTGCAGCGGGAATGAATGAGATTTTAATGCAGTTTGCGGCAATATCATTTTGCATTCCGAAGCCGTATAATGCGATACGCGTTTTCGCAAATGATCTTATAATTAATTAGGACCGCTGGGCCTCACATTGACGGCAATTCGATGACGGACATTCAATTCGCTCTGCCCAGTCCGAATTGATGAACGTCCCCAATGCAAAACGTCAACCAAAATACATTATCCAATATCCATCATGTTTTTGCTAACGAATTTCAAAGCTAATTCCTTCAATTACGACGATCTGCAATCAAACAATCAATTTGACATACTTGCATTGAGTAACATCAGGTTGATATTACAAGTATTCCAAATCAGCATTTTCCAACTGATGATCTTCAAGAGAATTTTGGTGATAATTTTAAAATATTTATAATTTTTGTTTTTATTGAATTCTGATTTTACTTCTTTGCAATTTTTGATTTATTAATACATTTATGATATAGAAGTGAATGTATTATTTCATATTTAGAATCTTTATGGTGAAAATGCTATGCGAGATTACAAATTTTGAGTTTGGTAGTAAAAAATGTTGGCGACCGCTGGTCTAAATTATCATGATAAATGGTACAACTCACCAGGGGTCCAAAGACGCTTTGTAAGTGGTGTGCTCGGCTCGGCTCCCATAAAATTCTTAAATATTTTCGCAGCCCATTTAAATTTTTAAAGTATTTTCCCACTATTTTATAATAGTGTCGTGTCCCAGGGATGGAATTCTGGACACAGTAGAATATTGTCTGGTGTTGTCGTTGTGGAGACTCAGTTGTAGGAATTAAATATTTCAATTGGTTTTACATAACTTTATTATAATAATTGGTATTCTTGAGGTCCTTTTCCAAGACAATGTAGTTACTTTGGTAGGTTGACTAAGACTATGCTTGTTATATTAACGTTTTACTGAGACTAATTCTAAATACTTATTCTACTTACAAAGTTAATTCTTATTAATACGGGGTGGGAGTTTTGATCCGGAGTAAGGTTTGTATATATTGATGAATAAGCGTTCCCACGGGAATCTGCCTCGGTGGTTTTGTTTATTATAAGACCGGGACAAATTCCTATGCATTTGTTTATATGAAAAAGATGATCTATAACGATTGTACATGTAACGATCATTATGTGTTTATAATAAGGACTTGAATTCGGAGTAAATGCAAAGGTCCCCTTTGTTTATATTAAAGTGTATCGAACTGGAATCATGGTAGTGATTCCTTTATGCTGATGCTTATGTTTATATAATAATGCGACTAAGAGACGGCTTGGATGTCTCTAGTTCGTTAATACACTATATTAATAATAACAATTACAATAATAATGGTTGGACACAACAATAGTGATTTTATATAACTACTACGTATAATAATAAAAAAATATCTGTAATATTTATTTTAAAATTTCGATGTGCCAAATTAATGAGCCCTCTGCTTTTGAATAAACTTCACTATTACTATTTGTCTATTAGCACTTCAATTGCGTTACTCAATGCTATTCGCATGCAAGAGTATCTTTGGAGCCAATTGCATAGTTTTGTTTTAATAAGTTAAAAATCCCTTTTCGAACAACAAAGGTAATTTTTGGAGATGACATTGAATGTAAAACATGTTGTGTTGATTTACTTATATAGATAAAATTTGTTTGTTTACAATGGAGAAGATGTCTGCCAAGTAAGCAATTTTTGCAATTCATTTTTTTGTCGTTGAAATTAATGCCCATATTTGATTTTTTATTTCATTTCATCTCCTTTAGAAAACTATTTTGATTTCTAAAGTTATCAAAACATAAAAAATCTAATATTATCTTAGTTGTGCCCCCCGGATAAGAATTGCTTCTGTAGAGTATTATATTTAATAAAATTTGGTAATATTACTAATTTATATAAATTATATCTGTTATAATGTATAAACATTTGTTTGGGATTATCATCACTAATTTTATTTTGACCTCTCGAGTGCTTAATGCTTATGTTTCATTACTACTCATATTTCACTATTAATTTATAGTTTACCCAAACTGTGGGGCTTCATCTAATCGACATATTAATACGAGTAATTTGAAATGTAAATATCTTGAGAAATGCTTCAAATTTCTTTGAATTAACATAAAAATCCTTAACAGTTAAATAGAACTATCAACTAAAACCATTGGCATCACAGGTGTATATATAGTAGTAATTTCAATAAAATATATCTCATAAAAGAATCTTCATAATAAACAATTTGTATTTAGTAACATCATATTTGTTTAGGAAAAGCTGCGAAACTAAAATAATAAATGAGGCCAGAATTGCGTTGACGATGCTGAAATTACAACAGCCTCAGCCTTAGCATTAATACTAATAACGCGTAAAGCTTTTATCAAAATTAATAACGGGGATGGTAATTTGAAAAGAAAACTAATCCAAGGATGAGATAACTTTACAGATCTCATGCGAACATTAATATAATTAAACATTTTAATGTTTATTAGCTTCTGCAAAATTTAGAAGCGAAATAGCGATAAGAAAACTATTTAGTAGTCGAGTGGACTCCGGTCGACCAACGGTTTTGTCCTTCCCAAAAGAAGTAAATTGCAATTCCTCGCTCTTTTAGCAATGTGGGACGACAGCGAACAACATTTCACCGTTGCCAGAGAGAAAAAAAAAGATATAGGAGGAAAACTATTTATTATTCAGTTCGGGATTAAACGGATATAACATTTTGAAAGAAAAACTGTTTAACCACGAAATTAAAAATATATTTATATATAAATTTTCGCTCCAATTTATTAAACTTCATCTCCGTTTGTCTCTCATCTCATCTTCAGCTCCGTAACCACGCACACAAAATGAGCAGAAAATGCCAGAGGAATTTATTCATAGTATATAAATTAGATTTCCGCGAAATTATTTATTTATTTACTTATTTATTTCCGTACAGCGAAAGGAGCGGATATACCCAATATCCAAAGGAATATTTCATGTATTATTCAACGGGCGGCATGTTATGCTGGGTGCACTTCCAGCGGGAGGTGCAAACCCAAATATTTTAAAATTAAAATCAAATGTTACGTTACGCCAGTATTTCCAGTCTACATGCGAATATCCTCATTTTTAATTAATACAAACCTCATCCTGTCTCTCACATTCTCTCACCGCGCTATAAGAAACTCGGAATTAATACAAATCACATCATTCGTACCGCGAATAAATACAAAAGACAAGATAAGTTCATATAAGGATTGATAAAAAAAATGAAACAAGAACTAAACTAAAAGACTGTTTTTCAACAAAAACAATGAACTTTTGTAAAATTATGTAATCTTTCAACACTCATCCACGCTGTCAGATATGAGTAGCCTAACTCGTCTTCTTTTAATGGGCAAAATGTCTACATCACTTAGTTCATCTTCACATTGGTTTTCGATTGTAGCTTTTTTTTCTAACTCCACTAAAACCTCTCTATAGGGAGCTAAGCAATTTCTTAACTCTCTTTTAAACTTTACGCTGCTCACCGTTGAACGATCAGTTTGAATGAAATGAAGTTCTAATTCTTTAGTCAAATTTAGCCCTTTTTCACATCTTGTAAATCGAGATTTGGCACCAATTCGTTTTCCTTATTTTCGTTTACCAATGCATCTAAAGTTTCTTCTCCGAGTACTAGTTCTCTTACATCCTGATGGTTTACTGCAAATTATTTATTTATTTACTTATTTATTTCCGTACAGCGAAAGGAGCGGATATACCCAATATCCAAAGGAATATTTCATGTATTATTCAATGGGCGGCATGTTATGCTGGGTGCACTTCCAGCGAGAGGTGCAAACCCAAATATTTTAAAATAAAAATCAAATGTTACGTTACGCCAGTATTTCCAGTCTACATGCAAATATCCTCTTTTTTAATTAATACAAACCTCATCCTGTCTCTCACATTCACTTCCAAAATCTCAATGCAGTAAATCAAGTTAGAACCTGTTTAACGTTAGATTAGTCTCAGATTAGTTTAGTCTAAGGCAGGGTACGGCAACGTGGTTCCCGCAGGCACCAAGGTACCCACATAGCAATTTTAAAGAGCTCGCGGACACAATTTAAAAACTTTAAAGTACCCGTTGGTCAAATATTTAATTATATAACAGACACATTAAGTATCCCTTATTGCCAGACAAAACACGGGTTCTGAAATATGCCCTCCTAGTCGAAAAGGTTGCCAGGCTCTGGCCTAAAGTTTAAGTTAATATAAGGTTAGGTTTATCTAAGTTTGGATTAGTCTAACGTTAGGTTAGTCCAAGGTTAGGTTATTGTAAGATTAGACTAGCCTAATGTTAGGTTAGTCTAAGGAAAAGTTAGCCGAAGGAAAAGGTAATGTTAGGTTAGTCTACGGTTATGTTAGTATAAGGTTAGTTTAGTTTTAGACTAAATGACTCTATGCTACACTTCTGGTATAAAGTAAGTTAGAGTAGTTTGTAGCTAGACTACATGTAATCATTATTTCAAACTAGGTATATCGAAATATACTTATTTTGTTATTGAAAATAATATTCTTCCAACATGGAACTCATTCTTAGTATTAAGGTAATATCATTAATGCAATAGAAGTACAATAATTTCATGTACGATTTAATTGAGAAATATTTTTGCCTCCGTCGCAAATTTATATGTTTAATTTTGAAAATCTTGCCGTAAAGCACTCTGCGGCATCAAGTTTTGCTGCTCCCGGTGGACGCGCTGGAGAGTTCCTCGCGTTCATGCGAAAAGTTGGTGGGCGAATCGAGAGGAGAGAAAAAAAAGAGGAAAAAAAAGAAAAAGAATTGACAAAGAAATTGAGGCGAAATGAGACGGAATCTGGAAATTCACTAAAGAGACAACTTTCGTAATTACGCGAATGAATTACGAAAGGCGCAGAGGAGAGGGGAAAACGAAGAAAAAAGAGGAAAATAAGAATTTGGGAGTTGGGTTGAGGTTGGATGGAATTAGAAAGGGAATATAGGCAGAGGGACGCGCGGCGCCGACTTGTGTATATAAATCAGATTTTAATGCGGTGTTTCGGATTGCTTAAAAAAAGAGGGAAAAAAGAGAAAATGAACGAAAAAAGAAAGAAAACTAAAGCAAACGAGGAAAACAGGGTAAACTCATCAAAGCCTCGTCGTCTCCTTTAAGAACTTCCACAAATTTAAAGGGGTTTCCGTGCTAAAAAGAAAATTACTACTATCATTACCATCTTCTAATCTTATATCATAACTTCTTGAATATGTTTATTAGTTTTGTTTTCAAAGTGTCTATTTGCTTACTCTTACTTTTCAATAACATCTTTAAGGTAGTTTTTTATTATTTATTGTTGTTATACAGCAATACCCCGAAATTACAGGATAGATCCGACAAAAATCTGATTCACCTATATCGGGGAAAAACGTATATAAAAACATATACATTTTATTTATTACATTCAATGACCAACAAACTAGTATGTATGTTGTTTAGAAGAAAAATATTTAATAACATTGATCTATCGATTCAAATCATCTTTTTTCTTGCAGAATTTCTTCGCATGAATCTAATATATTTTTAGTCTTTGCTTTGTAATTATAACGCATTTTTATTGCATTGACATACCGGTAATTGAATTGAATAGCAGCAGATTCACAGACAAAGGAAATAGTGGAATTGCAGCGTATGAATATACTACTGAAGTTAACCTAGAAGACGACAGCTAACCAACAAATTAAAAAATCAAATCATCATAATGGTAATTATCCACTGGAAAATATTATCCATTTAATGTCAACCGCGATCTTAAATTTACTCATTGTTCACATGGATAAACAGATTGTGAATAAAATTATACGACATAAAAAAAACAATGTCATATTAAAATGAAAAATAAAACATAACTAAAATAAAAATTATGACGTATCTTTGGCGTTGATGCGAATGTAATAGCATCAAAAAGCTAATGAATTTGTTTGCTTGCTTTTTCATGTGTGATATTATACGTGTTCGGGCTGACAAATACGCAAAAAAAACAACGAAAAACAAAACAATGTAAAAAAATGGTGAGAGAGATAATAGCAAATGAAACCGCGGGTATTGTGTTCGGATTATACTTGTCATATGTCACGATGTGTTACGTAAATTCAGGGCGCGCCGCCGCGCTTGTTCTGTTCACAAGGTTTCATCCAGATTAATTGGATTTTTGAGCAGGTTTTTAACCTGTTTACGAAAAACCGCAAAGTTAACCATAAATCATAAATTTCTAAATATTAAGAAAACAAATATTTCTTTGATTAGTTAATATGCATATGACTTTAATTTCTGTAAAGTGTATCAAATTATTACACTGAAATTAGTTAATATAGAAATTCAATTCGATTTCTATAATAAGTAATTTAATTATATTTTTACTAATATCATATGAATAGTGAACAATTGTTTGTAAAGATTTGTTTTTCAATTACAGATTTCAATAAATTTGTAAATTAATGAGAAGTAGTAATTAATTAATTAGTTATTATTTATTTTGTTATATTAAATGCTTTTATTATTATTAGTGTTAGTTTATGTGACGTTAGTGTAAGGTATACCTATCCTTATTTAATATTTTCATTAAAATAATCGAAACTGCGTAAAGTTTTTTTTTGTTTACAGAGAATTTCAAAAATTTATAAATTAATTACATGTAGTATTGTTACTAAATATATAAAGTATGTATAAGTCTAATATATGTACAGATAAAGTAAGTAATTGTGCATATATTCTAGTAAACTAGTTTTTTTTTGTTAATAACGCTAATAAAGCTAATTTGCTTTTATTGTATAAAACGCATTTGATTAGGAAAATAGGTTAGTTGAAACTGTTGTGTAGAAAGATCGTTAAATTCGCAGGAAACAAATAAATGTCGTTTTAGGATGACAATAGAATATTCCTGATGTTTAAGACGACGAACGACGTTTTCAAACTATATATAAATCAAGTCTGAATGTTTCGTGGATCGTTTGTGGTGCGAAGAAATGAAAATCGTTTAATAATAGCAGAAATATTTAGTTTTGAATTTTGGACTTTTAGTGGGGTTAAAATGTTGAATGCTAATATTGTGAGCGTGGTTCCATTTGTTTGTTTCAACTCGTTATAAAGTCAGTTTTCGCTGCAATAAAATCCGTCGCTGATTGTGTGTAATATGTTTATACAAAACTAAGATTTAGTATGCACAGAATGACTCGAACAAGTTCGTAATTTATTCTTGCACGACTTTCGGTATTCCCGTCTCATCGAGTGGATCGAGTGTGCTTGTAGCTGCAATGCGTTTACGATACTTCAAGGAAGAGGGGGGCGGCTTTTGCCTTCGCGCAAAACCACCCCACGGTCTTCGTCGCCTCCTTGTTTACTGCAATTAGTCTGTCTTTGGTGGTGGTTGTGGTACTGGTTGGGGCTTCGGGATTTGAATAATAATTCATTGAGCGCATCACTCTGACACTCTACCATTGTTACCTCTTCCTCTTCATCCTCCAGCCCAAAACCAACCATTTTCACCACCCCTTCATGCTCATACATACACACACACAAACAATTCGCACAAAAGCCTCAAGCTTTCATAGCCTCTTGCAAATCGTTTTAAATGTTTACGTATCCAAGAGAAACTTAAATTTCGAATTCACACAAATCCCAAATCAATTCGACTATCCAACAATACTCAACACAAAGCGCACCTAAAAGCTTTTGTTTTCGTCCCTTTAATTCATCACTTCATTAATATCCAATCATTAAAACGTTTCATAATTAACATCCTTTTTTACACAAACGCTCATTTATATTTCATAAATTCCGCTCTTCCTCCTCTTGTTATTTCATTCTTTATTATTTTTTTACGTACATTTCTTCTCTGCAATTTCATTATAAACATTCTGTTTGTGTTTCTATAATTAGCAGCGCTTTTCGCACCCTCCTTTGTAATTACACCTTTATTTTTTTCTCCCATAAATATTATACAACAATGCTCGTTTTTTCTGCGCATCTCTCAAAGAAAAAATAAACAATTACAAACGTATAAACAAATGGTATATTTTTTAATAAATTATTTTGTGCTCACCAGATATACATTTTATCTATAATTTGTATCATAGTCATTGTCAGTCATCAGGAAAAAATGACGCATAATATTTCTGAACACAATCCAGGACTTTCCTTCTTCTCATAATTTGTCATTTATATTTCAATTTATTTTCCTCGTTATGCGAATTACTCATTATGCGAGCTGTTTGTTAAGCGAAGTTCCACTATTTGGATCATGTAAACTTCAATTTTTGATTATTTAGTTGCATCTTGTGAATACAATTGAATAATTACTTTAAATTTATTTGTTATAAAATATGGTTTGGAGAAGTTCATTTATATGGGTAGGAGAGGAATGTTCGTAGAGTAGGAACATTTACTTCCACAATGGCGGTGTTCACAAGTATGTTTATTCGGATAAGTAACGGTACACAGAGAGAGAGTTATAGGATACAAAAGGGTACTTACAAGACATGATACCGAGAACCTTACTGGCTAACGCGGCGCGACACAAGAGAACGATTATGGATATCCGGCCGCTTATATACCCTCAGCGGGTATCATCCTTATCTGCCCTTCCAGGTATATCATCTACGGGCTGGAGTAGGGCGTACCGTACCGGGTTGGTACGTGACATCATATCCGGGCTGAAGTCAGCGTCACAATGGATTTTAGAATAATAAACATTTTATGTTCTTATTTAATTTGATAATTTTTTTTATAATTTTCAAATATTCATAAATTATTGGATGGAAATATTTTTTGTTTTTAATTTAATTGTAACATATTCAATACTAGTTATTGCATTTCGTATAAAATATATTGACTTATTATAAGTATTTACTTTTCTTGTGAAACGGAGCATAAATATGAGCATCGTCGAGAAGCACTGGTGTAATGGGCGTGATAAAGTGCTTCTGGTCAGATAAAGTGTGAATGTAAGAAATGTGTAGCTGTAGTAGATATAAATAGCGCGAGATGATGTGATGTAATGTGTGTGAGTGTGTAAGGAGCGTGAAAGATAGAAGAGGGAAGGGAAGGTTTCGATAGCATGTCATACTTGGCGTTGTCACCTTCAGGCCAAGGTGAGTAATGCGTTCGCTCCACCCATCCACACCAATCCCAAAGGAAAAGCTTTGCCTGCCGACTAGTTTAGAATAGCAGCTCACCCATTCTCAAATCTGACACGCCAAGTAACATTTCGAACGATTTATAGTATAAATCCAGTACAAACATATGCGTCTCCCTTTTTATCTTTCTCTCTCCTTTTTGTATCCTTCCATGAGCTAAGGAAAAGAGCGAAGGAGGAGGAAACAGACTAATGCGTGTGCCACTACCATTTTTACACAAATATTTCCGTTGCAGATAAAAAATATAATCATACACAAAAAACAGACAAATTTATACCGCCTGAAGATTCGTTACCAAATACGTGCCATAAGAAAGGAAAGCAATTTATTTGGAGCATAAAGCGAAGAGAAAACAGTTACAAAATAATAAAAAAAGATGTGGATGAAGAAGCGGAGGAAAACCTCTGCGAAACCCAATAAAACTTATCGAGTTATAATTCACGAAATCGCTCTGATGTGGATTAAATGATAAATCTTAATTCCTTTTAATAAAGCCCTAAGACATCGACGTCGGTTGGTAGGTGATTTATATGGAGCGGATTTATAATCTGCAGATATATTCATAGCTCCTCCTACTCCTTTTCCTCTCAAACTCCAGCTCGGATGGCTGAACCAGACCGAAAACCAAGACAAAAAAAAAATAAGGAATTGGGAGAAGGCATGAATTGAAGGAATGAATCGAACAAAAAAATAAAGAAAGGGGATTTTAAACTCGGCATGGATGTAATTGATTGTATAAAAAGGGATGCTATTTGATTCGAGCATATTTCCAAATGATTTATGTTCTCCACTTTTCGGTTTCATATTTTCATCTCTCCCAAAAACCCAGTTTATTATGCTTCTGCTTATTTATGTGTTTGTGTGTATTTATTAAACTCGTTAGGACGAAATCTAATACAGTTTTCTTTTAATATAGTAGTATATTTGTTGGTGGTTCAACTAACAGGTAGATTGGGAACTTAACAGTATACATCTGTATAAATTAACATAGTATCATTTAATTAAATCTATGTGGTGAGTCCAGAATGTTGCACATTCTAAGACTGTATATTGTTTTTTTCTAGCACATTTTCCGCTACTTTATTTGGGTGTGATTGTAGTTTTCTTTGGTACATTTCAATTCAGTTTGTAATTTCACTTTTAACAGTTTCCATTTGCAGGTCACTGTGTATAAGACTACTGAGGTTCATACTAATATTTTTTATTGATATAATTTTTACTCTTATCAACTTTTATTAGCAACATATTATTATTTTAGTTTTATATAATTTTATAGGGCGACTAACAACCGAATGGTTAAGTCGCCCTACCAACGATCGAACGTCGCCAGTTCGAATCCTGGTCAAAGGCTCTTTTGTGAGCCTTCTCTTGCAGCAATAGGGCCATCGTTTATCACAGATGGACAGTGAAATAAATGAGGTTCAGCATATGGACCTTCACCCTTCAGCCAAGTCGATGGACAATGACAGTGTTCACAGTGTTATATAGTGTTGATGCCATTTGGTATATACAAAAAAAATATATTTAAATTAATGTTGTAATCATTGTAATCAAGTAATCAAAGAAATAGCCAATTATTTGAAATATCAAAACAATATTTCAATATATATTAAAACATAATTTAAAGATTCAAAAATGTTAAGAAATCAGCAAAATCTTTGAATTAATATATTTTAAAATTATTCATTAATCTTTTGAGAAATCAAATAAATTATCAATAATTTGAAACATTACAAGAAAGCTTGAAATATATTTTAAAATCATTCTGTAATTATAAGTACTCTTAAATAACTGTAAAAATAAGCAATTTTCAGTTCACAAAATCTTAAAAATACAAATAATTTGAAATATAAAAAAAACTTCAAATTGAATTTAAATTATCTTTTTAATACTATCTAAGTCTAAGAAATGATTAATAATTTCAAATGTTACTAAAACAATAATCTACTTTAAAATCATACATTTTGAAAATAACATTAATATTTCAAGAAATTGCAAATATTTCATCTCTTAATTAATTTGATATAAAAATCTTTAACTATATTCACGAAACAAACTAACTGTTGTTGGACTGAGAGAGCAAAAGCAAATGGATTCAACCAACAGATTATTTTATAATAGTGTGGTGCTCACTCCAACCCGCTTATATGACGTCACCTACAAGATCGGTGCGATGCATCCCACTCCAGCCCGTAGCTGGTATTCCGGGAAGGTCTGATAAGGGTACTACCTGCTTAGGGTATATAAGCTGCAACATATCTGTACCCAGACGCCTAGATGAGCTAAAAGCTCACATTTACGCTACCCCTTTATAACTATAACTATCCATATATGTACATTTAGCAACTCAATAAAATCTATTCAAAAGTCAAAAGTCAAGTACCCAGACTCTTCTCTCTTTACTCTCTTCCGCTTCCATTATGTCGTAATAACATGTAAGGTTCCCTGTATTATCTCGTGTGTATTCTCTGTGTTGGCTCTCGGGCCTCGGACTCCTTATACCGTAAGAACCCTTTGAATCCTATGTATCACACTGTATTGTAACTAGCCATGATACCTTAATAAACAATATACTACGAGCATCTCAAAAATAGAAATGCAGCAGAATTTTAATTGCGATTTACATTGCATGTAAAACATCGAATTTAATACTCGTTCGATGCGGCGATCCGCAGTTTATTTTTATTTATTTTTTTCAGTTTTGTCAAAATGAAAATCCGCCCGCTGTTTAACCGAATCTATTATTATCATTTCAAGTTTGGACAGCGAATCGCGTTTAAATAAAATTAATGTTCGAAATAATTCTTTTGGGGGCGATGGAAAACAGCAGCAAAAACCAATCCGCGATTTAATCCGCGCGAAATGCAGATTTATTTACGCTATAATTAATATTAATATTCGGCGCGTGTTTCGAACGGAACGAAAAACAGAAATATCAACAATGAAAATAATAATAACGATACAACAGCAACAAGAAAAAAGAGAAAATAAATGTATATTAATAATAATGCGCGGGTATTTGTTTTAGATGTGACAGTAAAGGTTCGTACAAACCGTTTGCATCTTTCAATAGCATTTTTTAAGTAAATCAAAAATGTTGGTTATTTTCTGATATGAGTTCTATTGTGGAACTAATACAGCGTAGAGAACTCGATGTGTGCTGGAGTGCTAACTATGTGCTAGTCTAGGAAAAATAAATTAATTTTGAGAATCGAAAGCATTACATAATTATTAGAAAATAATTGGATACTCCGAAAAACATACTCAGAAAATATTGACCAAACAAAGCACAGGTCCAGTGTAGTTGTTTTCTACTAGAGCTTCATAACACCTAGTCCAAACCAGAAACCAAATAGACGAAATGATGAGGAAATACTTAATCACATGTCCCACGATACAGTGGCTCAGTCACCCTTTGTATTCATCTGACTATCATTGTTTCTAGACATTGGACCACTTGTAGCAGAGAAAATAATGAATTTCCAACAATCTGTAAAAAACATTTTTCACGATTTTATGACCACTCGCTCTCAAGGCTTTTTCGCTGCCGGGATTAACAAGGTGCCGTTAAGATGGCAAAACTGTATTGATAGCATTTTTTTAAGTTTAGTGATCATCTGAAATAAATTTGCGTATCTCACTGTTTCCCGAAGTTAGTGCGTACCTTCAATGTTCTTAAAAATCATTATTTTAACTTTAGCGATCATCTGAAATTATCTAAATCAAACTTGCGTTTTTCACTGTTTCTGTTTTTGTTTATTATTCTATTGTGTGAAATTTTATATAATTGAATCTTTATTTCTCCCTGTATCCGCACATAAACGATAGTACATACATACTTATTGATATTTTTCAGAAAAGAACTTTTAAGCTATTTTCTTTTTAATCTTTTTACGAGCGTATTTTTAAATTTATCTAAATTCGCCAAGACGGAAAATATGTACTATGAACCTATAGTGGAAATTTGGTCCATTTTAGAAACAATTAAATGGAAATGAAATGGGAGATTTCGATTCATATAATAGAAATATAAAAGGACTATCACAAACGATGAGGACGACAATAAACCAGAAGCAAGTATATTATGAAATTCCTTGAAGAAAGGTGGGCGATATCAATTTGATCACGTGCAGCGAGCACTATGGACCGGATATAATTCCCAAAAGGGAGGAAAGAATGTCGTGACTTCGTCTCAAACTACATCCATACAAAAAAAACATACACAAAGTCATCCGCATACCTTCGCTCCGAATCTCGGCAAATTCTTTAAGGAAATTCGAAACCTTTCGCGAAATAAGTCCACCAGATATAAATACGAGAAGTCCTTTATTCGCCGATGCGAAACGGAAATTTACACGTATTGAGTCAAACTCTCGCCTTTTAAACTTTTTCTTTTTTTTTATGTCGTGTAATTTTATTTACAATCTGTTCATCAGTCTTGTAGGTTACTTCATTAGTATATTGATGCTCTGCTATTCCACTATTTCCTTTCACTGCGAATCTGCTGCTATCCTTAACACTGTCATTGTCCTTCGACTTGGCTGAAGGGCGATGGTCCATATGCTGAATCTCATTCATTTCATTGTCCATCTATGATGAACGATGGCCCTATTTCTGCAAGCAGGGCTCACAAAAGTGCCTGGCTTTGACCAGGATTCGAACTGGCGACGTTCGATCGTAGATGGGCCAAAATTCAAATTCAAAAATAACTTTATTTACAAACATAATTATTAATCCTTTTACAAATTTGCAAGGGTACAAGCATTTATCTTATTACAAATCTTTCAACATAATTGTTATGGGTTTGCATCGTTTTATATTTCTTACACTTTTAACAATGTAATAAAGGTAATAGCTGAAGCAATTATTTACATTTGAAGTGTTTAGGATACTTAAGATTAAAAAAATAAACTATATATACAACTATTTCTGTATTAGAGGAAAAAGCGTGGGAAAAACCCTTTATTTTATCAAAAATGCTTTAAAAATATATTAGACCTCTAAGGCCTTATCAATTGTTTTTGTGGAAGAAGAGTGATGGTGTTGGATGTGAGGGGGTGATAGAGAGTATTTACATGTGGAAAGGAGAGAGGTTTTGGTATGGAAGTTCTTGTACAGGGTCTGCATTTTATTGACAGATGACGAGGGTTTAAGGTCCCATTAAGCCGATAAGTGCAATAGTACTGTAATTTATATGTCTGTTCGTTCTTCTATGGTTTTGGCTGCAGCAAGTTTGTCACGGAGTTCCCGCACTTTTTTGAGGGCCTCCTTGAACCCATCAATTCCGCGTATCTCCTGCCAGAAGTCACTTAAGTCACTTAATTCACTTTCGTATCGTTCCCTCGAATACGGCACTTATCTCATTGTCGAGGTCGGTTGGGCCTCAGTTTATTCCTCAGATCCCATATTTTGGGGGTGGTGCATCCACGAAATTCTGCCTGTTTTCTTTGTATGCCAGTCTTTTGGGGCCTGTTCCGGTCGCCGATATTTTTCCACGAATCGTTGTCTGCAAAGGGGTTTTTATTTTGGCGATGTATTTTGGACATTCCATATTGTTGGCCGGGTGTGGTCTCCCGCAGTTTGCACATGTTGCGGGTATATCGCGGGATTTGGTGCACGTGTACGTCTCGTGCGCTCCAGCACATTTGAGACATTTGAACGGTAGTCTGCAATTTGATGTTGCATAACCCCATTCCTGGCACCTATGACATTGAGTTGTATGAGGTATGACCATCCTAAAAAAAAATGTAAGATTAATGCCTGTTCTGAAAACCATGACATTCAAGAGTGCACTAACAAAGATACTCCTACATGCTTCTTCTATGGTGGAGTTCATTACACCACAGAATTCAACAAAAGATTATCGGAAAGAGTTTGCCCGGAATATCACAGACAAAAAGGAATTAAGGAAACGATGATTAGGATCAGTTATTCCTTCCATAAGGCGGCGAACCTTCACAAATCTGCCCCTATGGAAGGGGCATTTGAAAGAGATTTTCCTAGGGGTATTCAGTCAGCCGAAGGGTCATTGTCAGATATGTTACCAACGTATATCCAACCGATGAAATAAACTTTTGCACAAGCAGTAGAGAATCAAAAGAAAAATAAAATCAAATCCTTCCCAAAAAATCAATTACCCGACAGAGATATCACCAAAAAGGAAGAAAGCGCGTATGGTGAACGCACCGAATCTAAATACAAGAGAAGGAAACCACCGGAGGTTTGTAAACTAGCGTTTATGCCTTCCAGGTCGGAAGAAGAGACTAGAGAAAATACTATTAAAAACCTAATTAGTATCCTTCGACAAGCCCTGGAACTACCTACGGTGTTCCAACAGCCGGACTGTGCTAGCGCAGTCGACTCTATCATAACATCAATCGATCAGCTCCAATCCAGGAGCTACAAATATACCTTAACAGCCGACTCAGACACAACTTGCTGAAAAACCCTTCCCGTATCTATCAAGAGAGAGTAAAAAAATGATCACAAAGATTCTCACATGGAATATTAGAGCTTCTCGCTCTAATTCTCCTGATTTATTCCAACTAGCAAACAATGAACAAATAGATATCATTGACCTATCTGAAACATGGATAAAACCAGGGATGGTAGTTTCTACACCTGGGTATAAAGCGCATGATACCAGAGATGATGGAAAGGGAGGCGTAGCGCTCCTATATAAAAGCAAGTTAGAGTGCAAAAAGTTAGATATAAACTTTACCCATCCTCCAAATACACAATTCCTTGCAGGAAAGATAGGACCTGTTACGCTCATCTCGGGATATGTTCCGCCGGGTGTTACTATAATGGAGAACCACTGGAGAAATCTGTTTTCGCTAATAACAGGCCCTTTCATTCTACTGGGGGACTTTAATAGACATCAACCTCTGTGGGGGCACGCAAAAGTAAACAATAACGGTAGAGAACTGGAAAGATACATTGAAAATAATAGCCTGGTGGTGTTGAATGATGGCAATCCAACACATATCACATATACAAAATCAAGTATGTTAGATATAATCGTTGCATCACCGGACATTGCACTTAGTTGCCAGTCTACCACCTTCTTAGACACATTTTGTAGCGACCATGCTTCTATATTGACCATATTCAATTTGGATCTCCGTCGTCCGTTGGATCTCTGGAATAGCAGTTCGGGACTGAGACTGAAAAGTGAGAAAATAAACTGGGAAAGATACAAATATTTATTAGAATACAGCTCAATAAATGAACCAGAATATGATGACTTCCAAAGTATAATTTTAAGTACGGCCAAGCAATGCCAGAGATCAGCATCTTCAAGTTCGAGGCCACCATGTGGGATGACGAATGTGGAAGAGCAGTTGCCAAAAGGAAGCGTTTAATAGCCATTTTTCATAAGATTGGTCGTTACGAACACTATTTACGAGCTAAACAGCAAATGGCGATAACAAAAAGGCTTTTAAAGAAAAAGAAACGAGACAGTTTCAAAGACTTTTGTGGCAGTTTAAGCAGGGAATCAAAGCCTTCGGCGGTTTTGAGAAAGATTAGGGCATTCAAGGGATTCACGAATAGTCTGGGTGGAGTGTCATCTTTTAACTCAGAGTGGACTGAAGAGTGGACTGCACGTTGAAGCTGGTGTTGTTCCCCTGAGTATCAGACGGGAGAGCAGTACTAAGAAATATATGTGGAAATTAATGTCCATCCAGAATACACCTGTGATAAATGCGATACGTCGGGCATCTTTTTTGTTTGGAGCTAAGCCCTTCTAGTTGAGCAAGGGAATGCCCCTATTGATTAAAATTTTTAACATGATGAGCCAATGGGAGTACCGCATATATAAGCATTTTAGCCTACCTGTAAATATTCGCTCCAAAAAGTGGAATAGGCTGGATTTTATGAACAAATGCAATGTGAATATTCCAGTGCAGCAGCTTATACAAAGCTTCCTGTTTTTCATAAATGTGGTGTGGTCTGGTCATGTACATATCTACACAGATGGTTCAGTGATACATGACCCCAGATCTTCTGCCTATGGGATTTATATTGATGGCGAAGTCCTATCAGAGAGCGGAAGGATTCCAGAGGTTTCCTCGATATTCACAGCCGAGTTATATGCAATTTGCAGGGCACTAAAACTAATTGAGAGAAACCAATATGAAAGAAGTACCTATATGAAATCAGGCCAGAGAACAAGGGAAAGTATTATTTCGAGGGCAATCCGAGAGTGGGAATGGTACCATGGTTTCAAGAGTTCAAGTTCACTAAGAAATCTGACATATCAGCTCTGTGCAGATTACGAACGGGCCATAAGAGATCTGCAGCTCATATTTTTGGGATGAATTTGGTGGATTCACCCCACTGTGACTGTGGGATGATATCCACCACTAATCACATTTTTAATGTAAAAGCAACAGTGTTGCTACAAACGTTCTCAAAAGTGGACTAATCACTCAAAAAGTTCACCTTCCAACATCAAGGCCGTCTCAGGCCGTCTCTGTTAAGGATGAAGGATAGCAAGATATATTGACTAATTTTAAATTTTATCAAAAACTCTGGATGTGTTGTTTAAATATTTATTATATATGTGTTTATGCGGTTGTGTCATTTTTGTACTTTGTTGCCCCTTATTAATCTTTTTTAAAACTTTTTATTTACCGATCCGAGGCCTTCCCACACTGTGAAAAGAGCTGATAGGTCTCTGCTCGTGAAAAGTTTGTATAAATGTTGAATTATTTTATTTTTTGTTATTTTTATTATTCATAAATTTATTGTATATTTATAAATTAGCAGGGTGATTCCGTGTAATTATCTGTAGACATCTTAATAGTTCATTCACCTTTTTATTGTTATATTTTTTATTTTTTGCTTGTTTATATGCTCTTTTAGTTTGTTTATACTAGACATTGACTGGCTACATACACTGTAAGGTATGAGCTAAGTGCACACACCTCCACTCTATTATAGAGTGGAGGAATCAGAACAGACACTGAGTTATTTTTCTTTTTGATTGGTAGTGGCTCCATTTTACTGTTGCGAAGTTTATGTGCCGGACCGTCTTTTGCAGAACCTTGAGGGTGATAGTGTTCTCCAGAAGCACGAAGAATGCTGGTGTGGTCCTCATCTTCGAGACCTTTTTGGAGATGATCTTGTATCTATCTTTCAGGTCCTCTTCAACTGATTTCGCTGACCAGTCCTCCGGGAGGTTCCATATGACAAAGGAATGGTTCTTCTCATTCTCTCTCGAGAACGTATAAAATGTTGTTTTGTTCTCTTCAAGTGTTTTTAGAAGAGTGTTCGATACTTTGAGATCGGATAATTGTCTTTTTGAGGGGTCTGTTGTACGTAACTAGCACATCATTTTTTAGTATTTGTTTGCAGGTCTAAATGAACTGCTGATTAGATTCATCGCGATGCTCTCCAACGATGATTATAGGGGGGCCTTTTTTTTGTTTTTTATTCTTCTTTGTAAGTTATGTATCCATTTTTTCCATGGGTATTTCATCTTCCCTCATATAGAATAGTGGCTCGAACCTATTTTATAAGGGGATTGACTGGTTTTCAGCCTCAACTTCGCTCGCTAATCTCTTCTGCATCTTACTTGGTGGTGGAGCCACAGAGAAAAATTTCCCAGGTGGTAATCCACTAAATTTGATAAATATGAGATGCATTTTATGGACCATCATAATGTTTTCTTTTCTTAACTAAATCTTTCAACTGTTTTTACTATAATAATAATAATAATGCAAATAATTTGTTAATTATTTTAACACTATGACTTTAAATTAATTTAAACTTTAGAAGTCATTGAAATTTAATCAAATTTCTCTCTAATTAATTACCAGTAAAGATTTGTCATCAAAATATTGATTTCTTCTAAAATTTAAGAATCAATTTTCATAATAATTATAGCTGTACGTATATTGAGAGTGAATTTAAACAAACATATAATTATGAAATACACAATTTAACGTTTCCATACAATAATAATGAAATAAAGTTCCAAGTTCAAATTTATTAACCATAGGTATTTCTGCGTTAGTTATAATATATGTTGAGTATCTAAGTATTCATATTAAAACAACATTTATTTTTTAATGTTTCTAGTAAATGTATACATAAATATTCAAATGTCAAATATAATTTTGAATAAAAAAAGTTCATTTTTATGATAAATTTTTATTTATATTAACCTAATTTTTCAGATTCTTCCATTTTTCATTATCAAAAATATTTTATTCATATCATGTTTTTTGTAGCAGAAAAATGTCATTATATTTATTTTATATTAAAATATCTAAAAATTGTAATTTTGCTGGTCTTTAGTTTTCAATAAATTTTAATTTTATTTATCAATTTCAGAATTCTAATGTAAAGGTGAGTTAGGTGAATAATTTAGTTTATAAATGGTATAAGTACAACTTTTACTAGATTTTTATTTAATATTAAATTAAAATGATTACTTACGTATATTTTATTTTCAACGGAAAAATGTCGGTCAATATCCCTTTTTCCAATTAATATGTATTTTGTTTGTATATATAATAATATTTTCTTCACAGAAATTTTCACTGTTAAACTTACAATGTTATTTTAAAGCTCAAAGTAGTTTAAACAGGGATTTAAAGGATTTATATCTGCATTGCTGAATTATTGATGGAATGCTCGAGGTGATGGTAGCATCAAAGTTTTACTTCTGTCCGGACTTAATTCGACTCGAGCGTAATAATAGTATAAACTCCAGGCGATTTAATTATGCAATCCGCCGTGTAATATAATCGTTATGGTTATGAGTGGACAGATTTCTGAATACCAAAAAAAAAGAACTTCCATTACCAAAGTACGAGTTTTTTCCATCCAGGACAATCCGGTCCGTTCCGTTACAAATGGGAAGGTCAATTAGCGATGATTAAGCTTCATGAAGTCGGGATTAAACAATTAATATCGATTCAATCCGTCGACGATAAAAGTTTAAGCATCCCTAGTAATTGCTGACCATCTGTTCCAACAAAAAACAAACGAGTCGAAATAATAATCCAACCCTTTTATTTTACGAAATACATTTACCGTTTAAAAAAAAACAAATACAATTTGTAATTGCGACAATCGTTTTTCTTTCAAGTATAATCAAAGCAAAAGTGAAACTTAGGATGGATAAACAGACTCCAATTACAATGACGGTTAATAAGTTTAATGCATTTTTCGTGTTTATTCTTCTTCTAAATTCGTCGCGTTAATTCAACTTTCTGTCTCGAATCCGAACTGAGCGGTTCTTATTAGTTAAACGGAAGAGCGTCAAAAGTTAAGATATTTCGCGTCAGCAAATTTGACTGACGTTATTTTGTTAGTCTTAGTTTACCAAGAATTAAAGTATACCCAATTTAAATGTCAACCGGGATCTTAAATTTACTCAATGTTTACATTGATGAACAGATTGTGATTGTCAAAAAATATTTTATTCATATAAATCCAAAAAAATAAATAAAAATAATTTAACAAATTCATTTGTTGTAATTAGTTAAACCATTTAAGGAAAAAAAATGAACATAGTGTTGATAAGTTCCAACGTCTTCGTTTTGGTGCAATTTTTGTGGTTTTTTATTGACTGACTGAGGGTTTCTAAAATGGGAATTCCCAGGACAAATTTCCCGGGAATTTTGGAAACATATATAGTCTCGATTTAGAAATTGAAAATGTCACAAAATTATCAACCTTCAGACGACGCCTGTCAAAATTTCATAGGAATCTGACGTTTACTTCACATTTTGGATAGTTATAGTGGTTTTAGTGAAGCTACTTTTGTAATTTTCAAAACAATGGAAAAATCTTTGGGTACCTTTTTTGCTCACAGTAAACCAAAAACAACAACGAGCACTGTTTGTAGCTGTTAAGCGAAATAAAAAGGATTTTTATGTGATATGTAACTACGGATGTAACCTGAATCCACCACTACACTCTACAGACAAATCGGTCGTCAACTGAGTAGACAGCAAAGGGTGAATGCCGTCCAAAGCTGCCAAAAACACAAATATCAGCTGGTAAGGTTTTGGCCTCCGTATTTTGGGATGCGCACGGAATTGTATTCATTGATTACCTTGAGAAAGGAAAAACCATCAATAGTGAATATTATATAATTTAGAAACTTATAAAGCAGTATATTGCCATTTTTTATAATTCTCGTTTCCCGGGAAAAAATGTCAAGACAGAGCAACCCTAATTGATATGTCATATGTAAACAGTTTCTCATATCTTTAAAGTTTAAAATAAGTAACTAGATAGTCTTGTATACTCCTTTTAAACTACACAGAGCGTTCTATTGATGGATACATATTTATGAATAAAGATTCCACTTATTTAGTCAATTCAATTCTTTTTTAGATTTCAGAAAGCAACATTTGTTTGTGTTTCCTCGGAACTCATATTTAAAGAAAGATTCCTCTACTAATTGTGCAAGTTTCAATTTATATTTTCTTTTAAAGTTTCTTTATTTACAAAATAATTTTGTATTATAAAGGGTGTCCCAAAAATAACTTATTTTAAATTTGCCACCATTTTTATTGCCGTAAAAAAATAACTTTTATATGCTGTCATTAGTCATTAGTAATTTTAATTACTGTGTATTGTAAATCAAATATATATTTAAATGTTTATCATATTGTTAATATTTTTTAGTTGATGAACAATTTATTGTATACATATATATTTATACAATTTAAATTTATCTCGAGTTTAAAATTGTTTTATAAATTACGAGAAATAATTTTGATCAAAGTCTGTTTCTGCGTTTGAGTAAATATCTTTATGCGGTGGATACAAAAGTGTAGTATTTGTTTATAGTCTAGACATGACGAACCGATACTAATAATTAATTTGATTTTACTTTGATCAAAGATGTCCATTTCAGTGCTCATGTAATTAATTATTTTTTGTGTGCATAGACTGGTCGCCTTGGGAGGATCTGGAAAATAGAAGGAAATTTAAATAAAAAAGAAAAGTGACGAAGGGCTGCTATGAGATTGGAGAGTTACGTGATATTTAGTGGAATTTATTAATGAGGTAATTAATTACTGTCTGACGGAAAAAGAGCGTGTATGGATGGTGGATGTTGGATGTGTCGGATGGCGGCGGTGGTTTGCAGGGGCGGCGGGTTAGTATAATAACACGTCAAGTAAATCCCCTCCCGACGTCAGTATGATTCATAATGTGCACATCACTAATACTGGGCCTGTCAGGGTGGCTATCTATCTGCTACTTACTGGCTTACAGAGAGCCCTTTTTCCCCTTCAGCTCATCTTTCTCTCCTGCTCTGTACGTCCTTTCATCTATATGTCTTTCTCTTTCACACACTTTGATCATTCCTATTCATCTCTCCTTCGCGCACTCGTTCACTAACATTCCATCTTTCTCATTCGCACGCAACATCCGATACAAAAGCACAACTTTCCGTTGATTTGTTGTTGTTGTTTTTTTTTCGGGCCACCACGACATCAAACAGATTCTCTAATCTCCGTATGCAAAATACACACCGAAACTGTGCTAAATATATGCTCGCTCCCCAGACACATTTTCATAGTCAATATTCTCGTCAAAGCCAAAAACACCTAAAATATTTGCATACGCTAATTAATTATATTGAATATAATTAAAACTTCATTATTTTAGAGCAGAAATTATAAATATTTCATTTCTTTCGTATTTCATTTAAATATTCATTTTATTAACTTACTTTATTGGACAAAGGGTTAACGACCAGTCTTTTTGCCGATAAATGTTTATTATATTTGAGTCATCGAAATAATTAATTTTCTGCAATTTAAATATCAATATAATATTATTAATTACTTTATGATTAAAGTAAAATATATTGTTTACATAATATAATACTGGAACAGAACTTTTTAAAATCATCCTACTCTTTCAAATTTTTCATATTATTTTACATTATTATCATTTTTTAGTTAATTTCAATTAATTGTTTCAATGCTCTTCAAGTTTTGAAGCTCTTCACAAATTTTTAATTTTTTTTTTTCAATTTAAAAAAAAATGTTTTTAACTTTTATAATTCGATTATTAATCATTTCAATGTATTATCAACATAATATAATTACTAGAATTGTTTGTTAGAAGTGTTTTGTTGAAATTAACTATTAGTAAATTTCCTTTTTAATTTATTTCTATCGGCTGAAACAGACTTTTAACAACATAATTCGCCTTTCATTATTATCTTGTCTTTTTAACTTTTTTTTATTTTGCGAAAGGGCAAACAGTAACGATTTAATTAAATTAATTATTTCTTTGAGGTATCGCCCGAAGAGGCGCCTGGATCAGCGCGGTAGCACCGTAATCCAAGACATTTTTTTTACCATTTAATCAGCTTTCTCTCAGATCAGAAGAATTTTTTATGTTTGTTCAGTCATTTTTTGTGTTTGTTTACGTCTGCGGTTACGGTGGATGAGGAGGTATTAATATAATTTTTATAACATAGAGTTTTATTTATTTTAATTTTTATTATTAAACTTTTCATTAGCATACTGGAAAAATATGTTGTGAATAATGTTTAAATATAAATGTATTTTAGTAAATATATGCATGTTTTTATTATTTTAATTTAGTTATGAACTGACTTTTATTTCATTTAAAAATATTTTATATATATCTCATTGTTTTATCTAAATTTATTAACTTTTTTCAATGTTTATACTTCCTATACTTCCAATATTTTTGTATTATAATTATTTTGAAGTTTTTTTACTTTTGTTTAAATTTTCTAATTTTATAATCATTTCATTTTTTTCCAACCCACATCAACTTTGTTTTAATCATTCTATATATTTAATTTACAATCTTAATCCTGCGGTCCTTTTGCTGCAAGCACCGAGATGATTCCATCCTTTTGCCTGTTAGTCGCCCTCTTTTTTTATTTATTTTTTTTTAAATTATTGCAATCTTTCCAAATTCTGAAATTATTTTGATATTATTTCCTTTTTTTATTTTTTCCATTGTTTATATTTCAAACTCTACTAACTTTTCTCAAGTCTGTTTTTTTTTCAATTTGAATAGTTTTTTATTTATTTTTTATCCAAACGATTCCTGCATTTTTACCTTATTAACATTTTCAATCATTTCTATATATTCCACTCTATTGACTTTGTCTACGTTTTTCCACATATTATTTAACTATTTTTTCATTTTTCTTCTTACAAAAAAGGTAAAGAAAGTATTCCGTACATTAAATTAATTTAAAAGTTGTAAGGGCATCCGTGTGTCACGCATTGGTCCGTTATTGATCTATGAAGGAGATATGATTACAGAAAGGTCCAAGCGCTCTCTTCCACTTCCTGGTGCGACTCGTCGCATTTTTATCTTCTCAACTTTTCCTTTTACAATCCCTGTCTCTCTCGTTCTCTTTCCGTAGACATTTATGTTTCTCCTTCCTTCCGTACACAACTGGTCTCTACCAGAACTCAAGTGGCTTATTATATTCCATCCCTCCGACGACCAACAGCTTCATCCATCATCATTCCATCCTCCCCATCGAAAAGCGTAATACCCGGGTTGTTCCCTTCTGGCAAATTGTCGGACCGCTGATTCCTCGCCAACAATTTCCGCACCGAAATCAGGATAACACAAAGCGAAATACCTAATATTCTTTAAACTTTTGTAGTTAAAAAAATGAACACTTCAAATCAACAAACACTCTCTTTGTTTTGTATTCAATTGTTTGAAAATATTCTACGCTCGGCCATATATTTATTTTTTGGATTACGATGAGAATAGGGTTTGCGTTGCGTGCCCGCTAGTCTCTTGTTTTGTTTTTTAAACTTTTTGCCTTTTCGACGTATTATTTTCGCTTGAGGAAAAGATAAAATCTTTGCATGTGGTTTTGAAGTGGTGCAATGTGCTTTTATGAGGATATATTAGGATGATTTACGGCGTGCATTTTATTGAATAATAGGCGTTTGCTTCTGTAGGGGGAATCTTCATCTCTTTTCTTCTCTATCTTTCTCTCACTCTTTCTTGCTTTGCTGGAGCATCATCCACTTTGGTGAATCGTCCTCTTGATAGCCATAATTCAGCCGCAGTCGATTCCTATGACATTACTTTCCCTTCTTCTCTTTTCAAAATCCTTTACCTTTTCCATTTCCTACGTCTTCTCTACCAACTTTCCTATAGGATTTTACCTCCTTTCCATTCGTTCGACTCTTCTTCCCGCTACCCTTCATATACACACTCATAACATTTTCCCTTTCGCTTCAGTCTTAAATCCACAAAATCTATTACATTCCCTTTTATTTCCCTCACTTTCTATCTTTTTTCTCACCTTTCCGATACAACTGTATTTATAGTCTTATCCAGCACGAAGCATACGTATTTCCACATCATTGAATACATCGAATTTCAACAATACATTTTCCCAATACTTACCAGTATTACTTTGAAATCCTGCTCATTCACCAGCATTTTATATTTTATAAAAAATGATAATATTGATTTACTTCTTAAACTTAGTATTCAATATTGAAAATTGTATTAATAAATTCTATTTAATAGACTAAATCATTATTAAAAAAAATAATGTTTAAATGTTTACATTTTTAGTTTGAGCATCGCATCCACCATATATTTAATTTAAAAAAAATACATTTTATATATTGATTAATATATTAATTGACTTGATTTATTAGTTTAAATCTTCATTCAATCTGTTCAGCTATTCGACATTTTATATGGTACTCAATATAAATTAAACAAAATAAGCCAAAATTATATTTTCATTAAATTATGAGAAAATTAAGAATTTAATTACAGTGGAAATAGTTGAGGATAAATAGTGATGTATACTTACGTTTATAGCAATAAAACTCACCTAACTTTGGATATATTATCTAAGTTTAGTAAGAAGAAAGAACTTGGTAGACAGAATAGGAAATGATGTTGGTGTAGGTAGCAAATAATACCAATGAAACAAGTAGTAATGGAGGATTTTCCTATAGGGATACAGTCATAAAAGTCACCTAAAAGAAGATTTATGCTTTCACTTTATGTCTCAACCTAAGTGTACTTCATACGGATATTGATTGACATCGGCGAAATGATGTTTGCCAAGGCTCACTACGCTCTCAATTTGTCAGCGAGATTTGCGGCGTTTATCCGATGAAAGTGCGAATTCCAGCCAAAGGGTTATTGCTCCTATGCAGCGTATACAGCGAACGCGTTTTGTAAGGGTATGGATCGTAAAAGGGAAGCCGCAGTCTCTGACCGTCGCCACTCATCACTGTCCGACGATATTTAGTTCCATGCGGTGACGTATTGTTGGCACGTAATGTCAGAAGACCCTCGGCGTTGCGTTTACGATCTTCTCTCTCTATTTGTATTCAGGGCGCCGCCCTTTCATGAGGGGCAGAAAGAGACGAACAATTCTAATGTTATTATACATTATTGTATTAGTAGCCGTTCCCTGGTGCGGGGGCAGCGCACGGTTTTTTCATAATTGCTACCATCAAATATTGCCCCCGTTTATTTCTTTACCGTTTTTAGCTCTTCCAACACACATAAACACATAAATATACACACACAAACATATATATAAACACACTGGGTGTAATATACGATGGAGAGTTTGTTTTATTTATTTCCCCTGTCCCGTTTTATTTCCTGAGCAATTTTCTAAATTCACCCTCTAGAATTTTCACCATTCAACAGAATTTTCGAACAACCCAGCGGCACGAACGTATTTACACGACCGTTATCCAACGGCAAAAATATGCAAGAATTCATTGTAAACACTTTCCGTGGTAAAAAGATAAAAATCGACGCAATTTTGTCGATCGAAAAGTCATTTTTTTCGGCAGTAGAAGGATTTGTTGAGTAAAAGAGACTTTAAATTAAATATTATTTAACTGGCAGTTAAATATTGAATTTTGATTATATGAAAATTCGAATTTATTAAATTCTAATTTGTAAATTCCAATTGGATTTATGATTCAATCAACAAGTTGGAATTGGAAATTCAGTTTTTTTGGTAAAAAAACTTTTAACATTTATCTTTAATGAATGATTTATAAATTATATATCTTTTTTTTCTGTCATTAAATTTACTAAATCTTTTGAATATTAAAAATTTAAATGTAAAAAATATTATGACTTTTTAAAAAAATAGTTATCAGTTACAACTTTTTCAAGATTTACGTAAATAGAAATAATAAAAATGTAAAAAAATATTTTGTTCATTGAATTGCGTAAGAAATAAGTATAAATAATGAAAAATATTTTAACAAAAATGAAAATACCAATTATAATTATTAATTAATAAAATAAATATATAATTATGTCATGTTATGTCATGTTTTGATACCTTTATTAAAAGTTTTTAAATTGAATGAAAAATATGAAATAGTTTAAAATATTTCTAGTTTTTTTTTTATATATATAATCCTAATTTATTCGACATAAAAGTTTGATTAATTAACTATGTTTGTTTTTCACATGTCATTAATTTTCTCTGTTTTTTTTTGTTGGCGAGATGCAAGAATTACAACGTCGTTTTCGTGCAGAAATAATTTTCATTTGGAAATTGGGATTGTGCTGACTCTTGGTAATAATTAAAACGGCACTTGGCGAGAAATAATAATTTAATGCAATCGCAATCCGCGCCCTCCATGCCTCTACGCTCATAATTCTGCACCAACAATAATATTTTTCGTGCATCTACTACATAACGTACATTATGTACATGCACAGCTCCGCCCCTGATTTAATGAACGTTTCGGGTGAGAAAGATGGAGAGTGATAAAGTGAGCTAACAACATATACATAGAGAGTGAGAAAATGTGCGGTCCATGCATGTGGGACAGAGAGAGGAAGAGAGGAAGAGAGTAAGAGAGCTGAGCCCGTTTCAGTTTTAGTTTCAGGAACAATTTCCTGCAAAGTTCACACAATTTTCAGTGGCCCTGCTGATTACTTTAGGTCATAGTTCCGCGGCAACTTTGCTTTATAATCAAGCGTTCTCCGACACACCACCTCCGCCGTCCTTCCTCACCCGAACCCCTTTTCAGCAACGAACATACCACAACACCTCCCCTTCCACTTTTGCCGTCCGCTTCGCCATTATCTCAACTCCATCGGATCTCCCGTCCATCGTAATAGTCCATCGTTCACGGACATCATCATCATCAACCGCCCTGCAAATTACAACTGATAATTAAGAAGAGATGCAGCACAAATTGGAAGCTTTAACATTCAAATAAAATAATCCATAAAATCACAAAAATAATAGTAATAATAGTAAGAAGTAAGTTGAAGATTAAAATTTTTGTAAAAATGCAATAATCTATAATTAAGAAGAAACAAAAATTGAAAGTTAAAATGTTGAAATAAAACAATTTTTGGGAAACTCAAAATTATCACTAAACGCTCAAATTAGCAAATTTTGAAGGCAGATTTTTATTGAAATGTGTGTTGAAAACGATATGTTTTACCACAACACCTCCCATTTTTATATTTTGTCTCATCACTACTAAATTCGTAATTTTCCAACCACAAATTCATCTTTTCTGAACATCATCTTCATCCACGCCACACATTATAAATAATAACATACAACGTTTTAATTTATAATTTAAAAATACGTTGAAATTTTCTTAATTAGCTATTAAAGTATTTTTTTATAAGCAATAATCTAAATAATATTTTATCACAACAACTCCCCTTTTTACCAGTACTATGTTTTGGGCTTCACATTTTAGTAATAAAAAATAATATTTTTTTATGATTTTATTGATATTAATAGAAAAAATAAAATATTATTACTATAAAACTCATTGTTTAAATATCAATTATAATTGGAATAAAATATATAACGTTAGAGCTGATCATTTAATAATAGTTTTTTTCTGTAAGTTATAATTGTAAATGACTTATTCACTATATTTCTTCGTGATTAAGTTGGGAAAGTAAAGTGTACATGGAAACCAATAAATAATAGAATGAGTCAAATGAAGGAATCCGGGTAGCAAATGAGGATAATGAGGAAAGTAGAAAGGAGAAGAATAAAAAAAAGAACTTAACTCGGGGTGCCTCGTCTCATTTTTTATTTAGTCGGTCCACGGTTGAATGCACTCCCTGTTCGGAGAGCGGTACTCCCTTCTGTCTCTGAACCTTTGTGGCGTTTAAACTTTTCCCGTGAGCCGCCGGTTGTCTTTTTGCAGTCGGTCATTAATTTTCATGGATTTAAGAAAACGAAGCCCGAAATCATGGGGTTTAGAAATGGGGAGGACGGAACGGAACGTTTCATTCCCGAATATTTATGCGCAAATTAAAAAGGGACGACGCTACCGTCCTCGCACCATTCATCCCACCACACCACGCACCATCCATTCGATTGAATTCGCACCCGCACTTCACCGCAGTGACAATTTATATACTAAATTTATTTATCGATCATCATGATATAATTCATCCTGGTTTTTATTCGATTCCATATTCATAACTAAATCTAGATTGTAATTTAGTTCATCAAACCTAACCTAATTTAACCTAACATTATTTTATTTGGTTATTAAGAACTTACCCTAACTTAATTTAAGTTTTAATTTAATTTAGAAGAAGGTTAATTAAGCCACGTTCTTTAGACTTAATAATCAAATTAATTGAATTTGATTAATATTAATAAAGTATCAAATTTGTTTATAAACATGTATTAATTTGTATAGTTAATTAATTGTTCTATATATAGTTTTAATGTCACTAAATTAATTCAATCAAAGTTAACGTATACTAGATATACATTAATCTATTTAAAATTTTGAAAATATTAATAAGCTTTTATTCCAGTTCAAAGATGAAGAAAAATAAACAAACTATATACATTCTCACACAAACACACTATCCGTTGTATTGCAATAAGAAACGAGAAGAAAAGTCCAGTGATTGAAATTGTTTCAGTCTTCGAAGATAATTATGATGTGTCCCTCAGTTCTATAGCCAGTTGATTCGTATAATTCTACAGACTATGGCGATATCTGGTGTTGGCTGTTGCGATCTCTTCTTTGACGAAACTGATAGACGTGAATTGATGGTGAACCAAGGAAAATTGGTCATTTTTGATTGGAATCTCTGAATGATGTAAAACCTTGATTTGCAAGCAGATCCCCAAAGTTGGATATCATAAGTCCATATCTGTTTGATGAATGCCTTATATTATATAAGGAGTTTGTTTTCGGTTGAGACGGTCTAATATCTATCCTAATATCAGAAGCCAATGCAGTTTTTTAAACATAAAACCGGGTTGTTTCCTTTTGTAGTGAGTTATGTCTATCAAGATGGAGGACTGGCTGGCTTAACCACACATTGTAAAAGTCATCTCTTCACCCAGTGGTTGATTTTATTGAAGCTGTCTCGGAGCATCACTAAAGCCATCGCTACTTTCTTATGGACTAGATTCTGTGGTTCAGCCAAATCCCAACTCATCACATTCCACCACCCCAGAATCCGCTCTTCCCAACCCCTCGCCATCACCCTGTGGGATTCCCGAATCCAAAGCAGCTTCGTACCTCGGAATCCAGCTATCGCAAACCCTAAATACTCAGTATGCTCTCGGTCACCTCCTTAAAAAAGCAAATCAGCGATTAAATCTTATTTCCTGCCTCCGCTCCAAACGGGGTGGTTGCTCCGCTGAAACCCTTCTCATACCTACAAAGTTTTCATCCGCCCTATCCTCACTTACCCCATAACATACTACACCATTGCTCCACCCAGACAACTAAAAAAAATCCTTCAGTTTGAACGCAAATTCATCCGCAAAATCCTTCGCCTTCACTACCGACACCCCTCTTCCAC
>NW_017097868.1:0-4224 GCF_001412225.1 Nicrophorus vespilloides
AATCCAAAAGATGCATATGAATGCTGAATGTTTGGGGAATCTAGCAAGTATAGATATATTACTGTGGTTTTAGCTGTTTGGCTGTAATTCGTGTTCAAAGTTTAAAAAATGCGCGAAAAAAGCAGTGTTTTTACATTTCATTGAATTAATCCAAAAGATGCATATGAAAGCTGAATGTTTGGGGAATCTAGCAAGTATAGATACATTCCTGTGCTCTTATCCATATTGCTGTAATACGCGTTCATTTCATTGATTTATTATCCTGCGTTAAAATTGACAAAATTCCAGATGTCGCCACATGTTTTAAATTTTGATATGATCCAGTTATATTTAATTTAGAAAATATGCATTAAAAGTTATGTTGTAGATAGGTACATTCTTACAAAATGTTGTGAGTTTGCAACGAAATAAACATTTGGCAAGGAAATGGTGTCAAACTTTTAGTTGGCAGATTTTTATGTTTACATTTCTCCTGGTTGTAATTTGAAATTATTATAAATACAAAAAAAAACTCAATCTGTCAACGTCTTTAGTTGTAGTTTCAACGCCAGTTGTTGTTAATACTTTGATTCCATACAATTTCGATCATTCGTTATTAAATAATTTAAAATATAAGCAATTTGAATGAATCATTATGTTATTTTTAATTTTCCAATTAACTTAAATTAATTAGATTTATGGCAACATTAAAGTCTAACTTCATAACTTCAATTAATTAAACGAATTAATTAATGAATTTCTATTTATGTTAAATATAAACTGCGGAAGTTTGAATATAAACAGAATGTATAAGTATTTTTGAAACGTGTTCTGTCTGGGTGAAAAAAATAAAATAAAAACTAGATACAACTTATTTAGCTTAAAAATATAGAATTAAAATAAAACGTAGACGTTTTCTTTTCCATACGGAACGGCAGGTGCCTATTTTGTATAAAATGTATATTTAGTTTGGAGCTTGTGTGACATTCATCAAGACTTAAATAAATCGAAGCTAATTATATTCGATGCTTGCACGTGAGCCATGCCACCATGCACAAGAAATGTAAATGTAGTTTTGAAAACGCGCTTTAAAATTCTTCAGGACTGCTACGAAAACGCTACGAATTTTTATATAATATAATATTTATTTATTATTTCTTTTTTTGTAATTTCGACGAACAGAGATGATATGTTTTAAGATCCATGCAAGTTTTGCATGCGGCTTTGATGACTTTGGTTTGAGCTTACATCAAATTGCTTGTACAAACTTGGGAGCTGCGCATGCATTGTGTAAATAAGCAAGGAAGCAATTTGGAACTCATGTTTGGGTGAACTTTGTTACCGAAGTTTCGACCCTTCCCCCCCTTTTAGAATCAATAATTTTATATGTATCACGAAAATCATGTACAAATTGGTCTGCGTTCAAGATTCTTGCTAGAACTAATTGCTTATTTAATCTATTTTATTTGATCTGTTTTCATTCATTTTCTACCATTTGCATTTTAATATTGTCTTCTTAATAAACATAATGAATTAATGCAATGAATTAATTAATATTGGGCATAATTTACTTACTAAAACCTAAGTGCTTTTATAGATAATTAAAATAAAATTACAGAATAATTTGTAATTAAATATATTAATTAGAAAATATCTTGGTAATGAATTATTAACTTTATGTGAAATCAATTTTTTGATTCTTTAAGTTTTAGTCAATGGTTTTTGTATGAGAATGGAGGATGTCTGGTTGAATTAAAGGGCTTTATAGATAATTAAAATAAAATTACAGAATAATTTGTAATTAAATACATTAATTAGAAAATATCTTGGTAATGAATTATTAACTTTATGTGAAATCAATTTTTTGATTCTTTAAGTTTTAGTCAATGGTTCTTATATGAGGATGTGTGGTTGAATTAAAGGGCTTTGTCTGAAAATAAATAAATTGGTTTTAAGGGTTTGACGATAAAGAAAGTTAAAATTGGTTTTTGGTGTGCGATGTTTGTTTGTGTTTGTGTGTGTGTACGGAAGGAGATAGGAATTTGGTGGCGATTTTCATCTGGCAGTGCCACATAAAAGGGAGTCTGAGGGAAGGAGAGAGCGTTTTGCGAGGGAGTGTGGAGCGAAATTCTATTAAGTTGCGGATACATTAATTCCGGTATAAAGTCTACTTATACTGATAAGCGTGGCCCCGGCAATTGAACGCTCCATCGGACAAGTTGCTAAATTAACGTCAGAACGGTTCGGCTGTGTTGTGTAAGTTTGTTGGGTTCTAGAACGGCGGGCAGGAATCGATATTATTAATGTTTTAGCGCAAGCCGAAACCACTGCTTACACTCACTTGCATCCATCCACGTGTGTGTTGTGTATATGTACACGCTTCTCTTCTAGGTACTTCTTACTTGTTTGAGGCTGTGTGAGTGCATCCGCCGCCATCCGAGCAGCAGAATGGTGTACATGTGAACGTGGGCTTGTTGCAAGAGTTTCTCAGCTCAAACCGAGATCGTATCAAATACGTCGTGACCCTAATGCAACCAAGATCTGGAGCGAAAGATGATGCGGATTTAAGTTAATGACTGAAGCCATATATACATTAGCAGATTACAGCCTCCAGAAAACGAGTAGCAGCCTATTTAGATTCCAATTTTAAACACCAGAAGGATTCAATATTTTTAATACATTTTCTTATACTTATATTTTCTTTAAACCAAGCATTAAGTTGTGAATTTCATGTGTCTTTACATCAATTACGACAATTTCTTACAAAGCATTCGCATGTTCATAAAATTGGCTTATACTTTATTTATAAGCAGAATACATTTTCTTTAAAATGTAGCTTATAACAAAAGGTTAACTATAAAAAGAAACAGGAATAAATTTATATTGGAGGTAGGAAAACACTTAAAATGTATAAATATAAGAAAGTAAGTTTTAATTTAATTTAATTTTGATACTAAAAATTACAGTTATTTCTTCTAAAGTTGTATAACAAATTTATTAATTTATTTTATTAGAATAATATTATATATATGTTTTCTAATTACAGTAATTTCAGTAATTTCTTCTAAAGTTGTATAACAAATTTATTAATTTATTTTATTTGATTAATATTATATAGATGTTTTCTTTTCGTTTAATTTTTGTGAGCATTCTTTAATTATTTTCGATGTACATTAATAATTGAAAGAAACCATAGCTCTTTTCAAACTGAAAGAAAATAAAACGTACACAAACACAATTCTTCCGGTTTTTAATACATTTTCTTTACACCAAGCATTAAGTTGTGAATTTCATGTGTCTTTACATAAATTACGACAATTTCTTACAAAGCATTCGCATGTTCATAAAATTGGCTTATACTTTATTTATAAGCAGAATACATTTTCTTTAAAATGTAACTTATAACAAAAGGTCAATTATAAAAAGAAATAGGAATAAATTTATATTGGAGGTAGAAAAATGTATAAATATAAGAAACTAGGCAGAAAAATGATCGAAATTTAATTTATTTTTGATACTAAAAATTACAGTTATTTCTTCTAAAGTTGTATAACAAATTTATTAATTTTATTTTATTAGAATAATATTATGTAGATGTTTTCTTTTCGTTTACTATTTGTGAGCATTCTTTAATTATTTTCGATGTACATTAATAATTGAAAGAAACCATAGCTCTTTTCAAACTGAAAGAAAATAAAACGTACACATACACAAACACAATTCTTCCGGTTTTTAATACATTTTCTTTACACCAAGCATTAAGTTGTGAATTTCATGTGTCTTTGCATCAATTAATTAAACATTCGACAATTTCTTACACAGCATTCGCATGTTCATAAAATTGGCTTATACTTTATGCAGAGAACTTTATTTATAAGCAGAATACATTTTCTTTAAAATGTAACTTATAACAAAAGGTCAACTATAAAAAGAAATAGGAATAAATTTATATTGGATGTAGAAAAATGTATAAATATAAGAAACTAGGCAGAAAAATGATCGAAATTTAATTTAATTTTGATACTAAAAATTACGGTTATTTCTTCTAAAGTTGTATAACAAATTTATTAATTTTTTTTTATTTGAATAATATTATATAGATGTTTTCTTTTCGTTTAATATTTGTGAGCATTCTTTAATTATTTTCGATGTACATTAATAATTGAAAGAAACCATAGCTCTTTTCAAACTGAAAGAAAATAAAACGTACACATACACAAACACAATTCTTCCGGTTTTTAATAC
>NW_017097869.1:0-23732 GCF_001412225.1 Nicrophorus vespilloides
ATGAAAGCTGAATGTCTCACCTTTCCAACGAGCCTACATACAGCTTTGGACTGTCATCGAGCCGCCTGCTATGAGCTGTAGAATATTAAAAACATAAAAACGATTTTTTTTCAGTTATTCGTTAATTTCTCGACAACTCCTTCAGATAATTACATCATCGACCACTCGTATGAAAGCCTACTTACTTTTTAGTACTGTCATCGAGTCTCCTGCTATGAGCTGTCATCCGTTCGTCTGTTATGAAACTGAAAGCGATTTGGTATTTTTCTTCTTCTTCTGTTGTTGTTTGTTTCTCTTTGTTCTTTTCATTGAATGTAACGAGAGCAAATGGAGCCATAAAAGGTGCTAATCTAAATATAAATAATCGCGGTTTTTCGCATCCCACCGTTAACTCTTTTAACGATTCGTCAATAATTCCTAACGCAAACGAAAAGCGCGCCTCGGCTTCATCATCAACATAGTCCGTCCATCCATCCGTCAGATCGAGATGGCTTTGGCGCTGAAAAGGGATTCGGATTTGATCCGAATTCGCACCAAATATTTCACAAACAACTACAGGAAAGATTACTCCGTGTACAATGGATTCACGATGCCCGAGTACTTTGGCAAGTACTTCGAGGAGATCCAAGAGATGGAGGTATACGACGACGACGTCTGGGTGACGGGATTCCCGAAAACAGGTGAAAAAATATGATATTTTCTTGTTGCAAAATACATATTTTTGTTTTGTTTTGTCTTATTCTTCAGGAAGCACCTGGACCAGAGAGACTGTCTGGTTGATTGCCAACGATTTGGACTTCGATAGAGCCGATGAAGGTCTTCCAACCAGATTTCCGTACTTGGAGTGAGTGTGAAAACGATTTCAACGACAAAAAAATAGTGAAGAATTCGCGGTTTTCAGGTTCTTCTGTCTGTACGACTTTCGGAGATATCCGAAAGACTTCAAACCGTATCCACCGATGACGGATTCTCTGGACTTGGTGAGGAAGGCGAAACGTCCTAGGTTCATCAAAACCCACCTTCCCTGGGATCTCCTACCAAAAGATATAAGAAACTTCAAGAAGAAACCAAAGGTAATAACATCATTAGTTACCGACACACCACTCAATAATTCCTACAAAACAAAACAAAAATCAGTTTTACAAACTTTTATTTATTAAAAAAAAAACAGATACATTTAACAGATTCAGTTGGTAACACCGATTAATTAATTGAAAGTCAGCTGTGTCATTTATTTTGATTAATAGGCAACTTTTGAAGCAATCAAAAATTAATAGTAAAATACTGAAATTATTTCATATTACATAAACCAAATTAATAACAAAACACGACATCTATATTTCTCTTATATTAATATTTTTCAAAAGTTGAAACATATTTTTTTTTATCTTTAAAGATTTAGTAATATACGAATAAGTGCAAAATGCGTCAAAAGCTTCGCTATTTATTGATTTTGTTCATTACGCGAAAGAATTTCTAGTTATTATTATTGCCAATCTAATTGCATTTCAAACAAACGTCAAAACACAATTTGTAGGCAACTTTACGTTCACACAATGCAATAAATGAATAAACATATCAATTGATCAATTTGCATTGAATTTAAGAATGTATCAATATAATACAAATATTTGTTTCATTGATATTTTATATATAAAAAAAAACTAGAATAACAATTGAAACTGAAATTGAATTGAAATTGAAATAGATTTGATTTTTCTGAAGTTAGGCAACTTTATTCACGTGTCATTGAATAAAGGAATGGACACACCATTCGAAATCTTTATTGTAATAATTGTTTTGTTTTAGATAATTCACATAGCTAGGAATCCAAAAGACACCTGCGTCTCGTATTTTCACCACTGCAAACTGAACGAGGGTTTCACCGGGAGTTTCGATGATTTCTGGCAACTTTTCGTAACCGGAAAATGTTAGAAAAGTTGTGTGTGTGTATAAATTTGATGATATTTTTTTGTTGTTGTTTGTTGTTTAAGTGCATTACACGCCGTTTTGGGGAAACGTTCTCGGTTATTGGAACAAGAGGGATTCGAACAACAACATTCTGTTCCTCACCTACGAGGAAGTGAAGAGAGATCTGATCGGTTTCATCAAGAAAACGGCGAAATTCTTGGGGAAAGAGTTGAGAGGAGAGCAAATCGATCTGCTGGTGGATCGTCTGAGTTACGAGAGCGTGAAGGCGAGGAAACCGGAACACTTCGAGCCGATAGTCGAGTTTCTGAAGCAGTTCAAGATGTGCCAGAACGAGTCCGGACACTTCTTCAGGGCCGGACTCGTCGGGAATTACAGCACGCAGATGTGCGCGGACGTCATCGACATCTTCGACAATTGGACGGAAGAACACACCAGAGGCACCGGCCTCAAGTTCAATCTGATCAGATTCGTGAAAAGATATTCAATATAACAAATCCATTATATTTAAGGTAACAATAATTACAATCATAAAATCATCATAAAAGAATTAACAAAAATTATAAATTAACGATATATGTACAAGAAGTTGAGTAATTGTTGAATTTCAATCGAAACTCAATCCGGTTCCTTCCGTCTTCCTGCGAATCCACTCGTCGAAACGCCGCGACAGATCCGGACTCATGTGCGTCTTCCAATCGCCCACCTTTCCCTTCCTAATGAAACTCTTCCCCGTCTTCTCCAAATAGTTCTCGCCCATCAAACTATCAAGGATCGGTGCCATATTACAGCCAGGATTCTTTCGCATATTCTCCACGCTCAAGAAATCCTCCAACTTATCCACTTCATCATCGCTCAACGATTTCTCCATGAACTCGGCGATCCGCCTGATTCCGGCCCCGGTGTCCTTCTTCAGATCCTCGTACATGATGAACAGCACGTTCGGATCATCTCGCATCGCCCAATAGCCCAAATAATGATCGAAAACCGCACCCAGAGGCACCGTGTCGTTGATGAAGAGCTCGGCGAACTCCTCGAAACCGATGTCCATGTGATGCATCAGCTGGCAGTGGTGGTAATAAGAAACGCACAGATCCTTCGGATGTCTCGCCACATAGATTATCTGTAAGAAACGAATCAGAATTTACAAAAAAATTTAAACTTCCGGAATTTCCGGAAGTTAACTATTTATATGAAAAAACACAAAAATTTTTTCTATTGCAATTATATTTGAAATATCTTCAATTTCTATAAAAAAAAATCAATTTCCGGTTTAACCGGAAATTGTTTAAATTCGCTATGATCGTAATCAAATTGAAATTGTATATTAATTATCGTTAGACAAACGAAAAAGTCTAATAGAATTTTTCGATAAAATGTTTAATTGTGGAATTAACAATTGAGTAACGATTGCGGAAAAATTGTTGTAACTTTGTTGTTTGTGGTGCGATTTGGATGATTTTCGTTGCGAAATTTCGATGGATGAATTGCGATCGATTCGGCTCACCTTGGGTTTGACTTTGTGCATTTGCGTGGGCAGAAATTCGACTGGTAGATGGGTTTTGATGAATCTAGGCGTAGGCCAATTCTCGACGATCTCCACGGAGTTTCCGTAGCCGGCTATGAAGTTGGTGTATTCGGCGAAGTACGTGGACAATCTGCGGAGAGGTTAAGTGAGTAAAACTGTTGAACGCTTCAGGTTTGTGTCTTTTTACTCGATCATCGGGGCTCGGAGTTGCTGGATGGTTTTCCTCGCCTGTTCGAAGTCGAGTTCGTTGCCGATCAGCCAGACCATTTCTTGAGTCCATGTGGAGCCTGTGTGTGAGAGAAAGAGAGAAATAGAATTTGTCGTCTGTTGAGGAGTAAATCGATGAAGAGAGAAACTTTCTCGTCAAGTATTCCGATCGCTTTCATCTGCGCGGCGCGCACTCACCGGTCCTCGGATAACTGATGAGCCAGACGTCATCTTCGCGGACACTGGCGTCGAGTATCTGTCCGGCGATGTCCTCGAAGAAGGACGGCATCAGCAGATTGCCCGGAGTGAATTTCCAGAAGCTGTTCTTCGCGCCGAAAGCCTTGTCCAAGGCGTCCGCGTGAGGACCGGTCAGCGCCTCCTTCTTGAATCGGACGTCGCTCATCTCGGAAGAAAGGAAAACAAATGAAAGCGATCCGAACGACCGTAACGGTTTTATCGAAGAGACACACTGGAGAGGTGGCAACCAATAACCATGGTTACGCAACTCTTGGATACCCCAGAAAGAAGAGCGACGACAACAACCAAATGTATATTTAAAAACAAACTCACGACGACGATTAGATGAGATCTTTCACTTTGCTAGAGAGAAAGAAACAAAACAGAAAAAACAAAAATTTCTCTTCGCCAAAAAATTATTGCATATGAAATATAAATATACAAAAAAAAAGAACTATTTCTTCACTTTTATCTCGCTTTCTTTTAGTATTCAAGAAGAAGTAGAAGAGAAAAAAAAGCAAAACTCTTGACCTTGCTTTCTCCGGATTTTACGTAACTTCCCCGAAATCATCAAACTCTGTACGTTTCCATGACAATTCCACAATAATTTATCGTGTATTATTTCTAGTTGCTTCAATTGTTCTAATCCATCTGTCACTTGACTAATATCTTAATTAATCCATTATTTTTGCTATATTTTAATTTCAGTAAAAAACATTAATAAACAAAAAAATAAATAAATATAATGTATTAATTGTATTAATAACTAAATTATTATTGTTTCGTTGCTTAGTTACAAAAGTCAATTAAAATAATCCTACGCATACTCTTAATTGAACTTGAAAAGATTTTGTTTCCAAGCAACAAAGAAAAAAACAAAAGTTGTAAAATTTTCTTCTATTTTGTTTTTTAATTGAAACGCTTTAAATTAAAAAAAAATGATGAATTATTTATGGAAATATATATATTATTTGTTGAAAGTCCGGTTGGGAAATAAGGTTTTCCTTGAAATTTCGGAAGGAAATGGTAGGAGAGACGATGTGCAATAATGCAAGAGGAGAGAAGAGAAAATAAAAAGTGTAGAAAGTGGATTTGCATCGTATCAAAAGCCGAAACAATCGATTTATGTAATAATTAACCCAGTTACCATTTGGAATTTGGAAATTGCTTTATTTTTCTTTGTTTTCTTTTTGGTTGCCAAATTAACGATGGAAAAAAAATATCGAAAACTAATAATTTTCTACAATTTTTTAATAGTGTATAACAGAAAAACGGATTCGAATAGAAATCTGATAGTAGGCTCGTTAGAAATATCATAATTTTATCTTTAGTGTGAATTTTGAATAATCCCGTTAGTACGTATGGTTATCGAGGTAATTAATTTAAAAGTATGTTATAATTACAATGTATGCAACCAAATGTACACGTGATATATTTTTGCCAAATTTTGATAGAACGGTTGATGCCACAATAATGGTTATGGGCTCGTTGGAAAGGTCATAATTTTCTCATTAATTTGTTTATAAAATGATCTAATTGTCTTTCACGGTTGTAGAATAATTAAATAAATGATGAAGACATTTGTTTTTTTTTTAAATTATTTATATTTTAAACGTATGTTGTACGTAAATATAACCCAGTTACCATTTGGAATTACAATTGCTTTATTTTTCTATGTTTGAAATTTTAATTGTTTTGTTTTTGGTTGCCAAATTAACTATGGAAAAAAAATATCGAAAACTAATAATTTTCGACAATTTTTTGATAGTGTATAACAGAAAAACGGATTCGAATAGAAATCTGATAGTAGGCTCGTTAGAAATATCATAATTTTATCTTTAGTGTGGATTTTGAATAATCCAGTTAGTACGTATGGTTATCGAGTTAATTAATTTAAAAGTATGTTATAATTACAATGCATGCAACCAAATGTACACGTAATATTTTTTTGCTAAATTTTGATAGAACGGTTGATGCCACAATAATGGTTATGGGCTCGTTGGAAAGGCCATAATTTTCTCATTAATTTGCTTGTAGAATGATCTAATTGTCTTTCACGGTTGTAGAATAATTAAATAAATGATGAAGACATTTGTTTGTTTTTTAAATTATTTATATTTTAAACGTATGTTGTACGTAAATATAACCCAGTTACCATTTGGAATTACAATTGCTTTATTTTTCTTTGTTTGAAACTTTAATTGTTTTGTTTTTGGTTGCCAAATTAACGATGAAAAAAAAATATCGAAAACTAATAATTTTCGACAATTTTTTTAATAGTGTATAACAGAAAAACGGATTCGAATAGAAATCTGATAGTAGGCTCATTAGAAATATCAAAATTTTATCTTTAGTGTGGATTTTGAATGATCCACTATTCCATTATTTTAAAAGTATGTTATAATTCCAATTACAATTCCAATGTATGCAACCAAATGTACACGTGATATATTTTTACTAAATTTTGATAGAACGGTTGATGCCACAATAATGGTTATGGGCTCGTTGCAAAGGCCATAATTTTCTCATTAATTTGCTTGTAGATTGATCTAATTGTCTTTCACGGTTGTAGAATAATTAAATAAATGATGAAGACATTTTTTTTTAAATTATTTATATTTTAAACGTATGTTGTACGTAAATATACACAGAAACGTTACGTCTACAAATTAGGTAATATCAATATAGTAAATTTATATATATATATATATACACAGATAATAAAACTTAAGCTCTAAATAAATACTATAGAGAATCAAAATCATAAACAATAATTAATAAAATTTGGTGATTCCGATTAGTGATATATACATGTATTATTCATTTATATGAATAATACATGTATATGAATTGTATAATGTAGTACATAAATTGTTATTAATACACGGAGGGACAGAAGAAGAAGAAAAAAAAAACACAATAAGACTAAATAATAAGAATCACAATTGTTGTAAACCAGACTTACGTTGCATGGATGGTTGGGTTGCTTCCGTTCGAATCTTGAATTCGAAATCTCAAAAAGTGAATTACTTTTCGTGCATCTGCACGAAAGACTCGAGCGTTCTAGGCACTTGATGTCGATAGGGGATGCCGAATTTGCAGATGACCGTGGCGGAGAGACACTTCAGCGAGACGTAATTGACTAGATGAATATCTAAATTGAACGGTGTCTCGTTCACCTTTTGGATGGCGCAATCACCAGACGCGTTCGGCAGATCTAAATGCGCTCCATGTTTCAAAAGCAAACCAACCAACTGCACACAAACAATTATTATAGAGATTTTTTTTTTGGGGGGGGGAAATTGTAACTTACCCAATTGTTGTTGTTATAAGGTACGGTTGCGACGTGAAGGGGCGTCGATTTGGAGTCGTTGCGGGCGTTAACTTGGGCGCCGCACTGGAGAAGAAAACTGATGACACTTTCGTCGGGGAAGACCATCTGTTAATGTATAAATGAATTAATGATTGAATGTGTTTTTTGTTGGGAAACTTACAACAGGAGCTTCGTCCATGAAGTATCCGGATTTGATGGTGTTGAGCTTGGAGACGCAGAGATGGAGCAGGGTGTCTTCGGTACTCGCGCTTGTAGGATTCAGTCGGATCAACTTGCTGACCTGATCACACACCATGGACATCTGCTCGGTGGTGTTCGCCGTCTGCAACATCAGATAGATCAGATGTGTGATGCATTTGAGAATCTTGTCGAAATTCTCCATCTGCCGTTTGAACTGCGGCCGAATCAGCAAGAGTTGTCGAGCCTCTGCAAAAATTAAATACAATGTTATTCGTTGGACTTTACGACTGTAAAGATGTATCACCGGCAATGTTTTGCGTCAACGTCTGAAAGGTGCGGATGCTGTCTTTGAAACGCTGCCCGAAAGCCTTCTGCTCGAGCACGCACTTTTCGTTGTAATCCACCATAAATCTGACAAGTGCTTGCGCCGTAAAGCATGTGTCCGAGTACAGGATGGAATCCTTCTCTACGCGTATCTCCAGCGCCCGCCGCCAAAGATCTATGCATCTCTGGTAGCGCATCGTGTCCGCGTAGGAGGCACCGCGGAACATCAATCTGAAGACGGTGTCCTTGTGATAACAGCCGAGGATCCTCTCCGCTATCAGCAGACTCTGGATTCGGATGGAGTCCAGATCGCCGACGCTGTTGTCCAGTTCAGACATCGTCGAGAACTCCTTCTGGAACCGGAACGCTTCTCTGGGCGGTACAAGAGGACCCTTCACCGTACCTACTTGTTAAACGAAATACAATCATCTCATCTCACATTCAAATCTATAGGTAAATCACCGTTGGTGTCACGGATTCCTTGAGCGATGCGCCAATGCTTGAGGGCGGTGTACAGATCGTTGTGTTCATCGAGGAACGTTGATCCGAGCAGATCGTGCGCGTCTGCAAGACGTTCGCTCGTGTACGGTATGCTGCTGGTGAGATAATCGAAGATGTTGATCGACCCTTTCAAGCAGGCCGTCTGTAGGGCGTCATCGCCGTACTTGGACTTTGCGTTGAAGTTCGCCCCGTATTCGATCAACAAATTACTCGTCTCCAATCTAAAAACAAACATTCAATATTACCAACAAACAAAATTGATTAGATTATCTTAAGAAAAGCTTCAGAGAATTTCATTTGAATAAAGTGTTGTGTCCAACCACTAAATTATAGATCATTAACAGAATGAATATGCAGAGTAGGCAGATCCCACGGAAGACAGTATTTTCAACTGATAACAAAACTGCAGAATCAACAGATCACACGGAGAAACTGAAGTGACCTGAAGTGGAGCATCTTTTTACAAAGGTTGTTAATGTTGAACTTGTTTTCAACATTAGATTTCTGGAATAACCATAACAACCTTTTCCCATTGTCTATTCTGAATATGATTGTTTCTATTATCTGAACTATTATGCCTAACATAATTATTGTTAAAATTATTTTCCCGCACGCCTCTATAATTATGTTGAAAATTATCGTTACGATTTCTATAATTCGATTGGTTATTCTGAAAATTGTTAGCGCAATTTCTATAGTTTGATTGATTATTTTGAAAATTGTTAATATTTCTATATTTTAATTAATTATTTTGAAAATTATTATCGCGCATATTACTAAAGTTATTTAATCGGCGTGGATTGTCTTCCATATTAAAATTTCTGAAGGAATTCGATAAATTTGTCATTACGTATAAACTGATCTTGGGTCTTTCTTCTATTAATTTCTAACTCTTTTTGCTCTGCTATAAAATGTGCGCTATCTAAGGAATTTACTTCATTTAGGTTTATGAAATCCCTAATTTCTGGAATAAGTCCTAATTTAAAATTATTCAATATTTCGAATGGTAATAAACGTTTATGTTCTCTAGCAATATCTAAGCCGAATGAAATGGTCATTGCGTCAATAATTTTAAGGGAAATTTCAGGAAAGTTCAGTCTTGTTATGAAGGAATGCACCGATTCATTTCTGCCTTGATTACAGACATTCAGTTTGTTCCTCCAATACGCAACATCGGAAGATTCGGAAAAATGTTTTATTACTTTACTACGTAATTCTAACCAAGTATTATAAATTGTCTTTCCCCTAAAGCCTTCTCCCACAAAACTTGACATGATTGAGTCTAGTAATTCTGTCTCTAAATAGTGTAACTTATCATTCTCGAATAACTTATTACAACTTCCAACAACTAAGACTCCAAAACGACAACACCAGAAGAAATATTCCACTGTGTCCAGAATTCCATCCCTGGGACACGACAAAAGCGTAATTATACTGCAATCACTTTTACGATGATTGATCATAAATGAATAATCGAGTTGTGAATTGCAAAGAATGGAATTTGAACTGCACAAGAAAAGAAGGCGCATTTACGCGTATCGATTAATAAATTATTTATAGCTCTCGAGCGGAGCGAGATAGAGCAGGAAATGAAACGACAACAAACAAATCAACAATCAACAAAGAACATTCCGATTTCTTGCCTTGCTTTGAAGGATAAACTCCTTATAAGAATTCCAATTCGCTCCTCACCTGTGTTCCTGTATGGCGTAGTGCAATGCAGTCTTGCTCTGGATATCTTTGGCATTGACGTCGGCCCCATGCTTGAGCAGGAAATGACACAACTCCACACTCTGCACCGAATTGATCAGACAAGTTCCACCATTAAAATTCGGTCTGTTTATGTCCGCCCCGTTCTCCACCAGATACTGGACGATTTCCAAATGGGTCATGAAGCAGGCAGAGCGGACCGGTGTGGAACCCGTGTCGGAAACAGCATTGATGTCAGCCCCCTTGGCTAGAAGGAACTTGATGATGGACAGCTTCCCGGACACGGCTGCACACCACAGTGGGGTCACTGCATGCGTTGATCTAACAATAAATTGATGTAACCACGGTTAATGCTTTCAATAAATGTATTTACACACACCTGTCATCGGGAACCTCATAGATTCCCTTCTGTTCGACATCCGCCTTGCAATTATTGACAAGGTACTCAACGATATCGATCTGCCCCTTCTTGCAGGCTATGAACAACGGTGCACATCCCATCTTCAGCCTGTTCACTATCTCGGCGCGACACTTTGATGGGAACTTGTCAAGACGGTTCCTCAAGTTGTAAGAGATTCTTGATCCGGGTGGCAGCATTCTGCACTCATCGATGAGCTCATGGAAGCACTCATCTTTCAAGTTGAGGACGTCGTTCTTCCAGGCCCTCATCGTCGCTCCTCGATTGGTCAAAAACGAAAATAAAATAAAAACAAAAACAAAAGGTTGCGCCTTTGTTTGTTGACTTCGCGATTGTCTTCGTTTCTTTGGTAACGATGCTGGTGGAGCATTACCTCCTTCGATCACCTCTAAATTTTGTATTTATATATATATATATACACACAAATATATATATAAATCGAGATGAAAGACAGAGAGATCTTTTCCCTTTCTCTTCAATCCTCCTCTATTTTTTTTTCTACTTCTTCAGCCTTAATTCTGGACGAGGTGGAATGCGATCAGAGGACAAACCCCAATTCGCGCTAAGTAAACAACGAAAGATGGAGACGTTAGGAGGCGGTGGAGGAAACAAATGGAACACTCTGCACCACGACGAGACGAGATCAAGATCACCGTCACATCACGTTATTATTTGTAAATTTCCTTTGTCGAACAAGAACTCGCAGAAGTCTATAATTGTTGCACTCGTCCAGATCAGCTGTCCGATACGAATGACAGTCTTGGAGGAATTGATGGCTGTTTTATAAGAACAGGGAAATCCATCTCCTACAGTCGGTATAAAAGATTCCAATAGGAATAGGCAAGATAATGCAGTTTCCTGTAATCCATTTCAAAACTATTGTAAAACTTTCTGAAAATGTTTTATTTTACAAAATAATATCGAAATATCCATATAACTTTTGTTACATAATCAAGATTAATAACAAACTTATAACAATTTACCTTTTATTTAATTACTCAGTAACCACGCACGCCAATTAGATGAATCAACGTGCAAATTAAAGATAAAACTATCATCTTTCCAACGAATCTATTACGCAATTGATGACACCTGCGGGACTTCTAATATAATCGATTGAAATTGATCAATGCACATTTGGTTGCATACATAAAACATTTAAGTAATTATTACTTTGTATTAGAATTGTCTTTAAATTGGAATATTCTTAAGTAAAATATTCTGATTCTGATTAATCACATTTAATAATTTTAATATCAATATTAAAACAAACATAAATATTTTACGAACTAAATAATTATTTATTAAATTTAAATATAATAGAACCATTCGCTCTCCGTCATCATCGATAAAAATATAATAGTATTTACAGAGGTGGCAAAGATTAATAATTAAAAAAAAAAACATCTTCTTTTCCTCCTCCTCGCTATCTTCACTTTTGATGGCATAACGATTGAGTAAAATCGATGAGATATTGTAAAAGTTACATACAACTTTCTGAAAATGTTTTATAATATATTATTTTCAGTTTATTATACAAATTAATCTCGAAATATCCATATAACTTTTGTTACATAATCAAGATTACAATAACAAACTTATAACAATTTACCTTTTATTTAATTACTCAGTAACCACGCACGCCAATTAGATGAATCAACGTTCAAATTAAAGATAAAACTATCATCTTTCCAACGAATCTATTACGCAATTGATGATACCTGCAGGACTTCTAATATAATCGATTGAAATTGATCAATGCACATTTGGTTGCATACATTTAAATAATTATTAATTTGCATTAGAATTGACTTTAAATTGGAATATTTTTAAGTAAATATTCTGATTCTGATTAATCACATTTAATAATTTTAATATCGATATTAAAGCAAACGTAAATATTTTACGAACTAAATAATTATTTATTAAATTTAAAAATAATAGAACCATTCGCTCTCCGTCAACATCGATAAAAATATAATAGTATTTACAGAGGTGGCAAAGATTAATAATTTAAAAAAAACAAAATATATGCATTCGCTCAATTAATATGCGGCAAAAGAGTTGCTTCCGTTTCTTCTTCTTTTCCTGCTCATTATCTTCACTTTTGATGGCATATCGATTGAGTAAATGTTGAAATTGAAGATGATCGCGTCTCCTGGGTGATCCTTTTCTTTTGTTTATTGATCAATTGTTTGTTTTTTTTTTCCTACAACTCGTTGTGCACGTATTCCGTGGTTACTTTAAGTTCCTCCAGATGGAACCCTTCGCATTTGTCGGTGTAGTGAGACTGAAATTAACAAAAATTAAATAACGAAATTGTTGTTTGTTTATATGCAATTTACCTTGCATCTTTGTCCATCGACGGTTTCCATATAAATATTCATGTATTCGGAATTGGAATTGCCGCTGCTCAAGTACCAACTTGCGATGAAGGTGGCTCCTTTGCTGAGTGATCTCTTGAGTCCGGGAAGACTCAAGTTTTCGTGATCCTCGTGCTCGTTGGCTAAGCAGAAGACGTACTTGCTGCACTCGGGTATCTTCTGCGCGAACCTCATCGCCCTGTTGACCCTTGCGATCGGCTCCAGAATCTCTAAATTGATCGTGTCAGTCAACTTGTGCGTCAGCTCCGTGGAATCGATCGCCCTTCCCAGAAATCCCTTGTTCTCCGCCAATCGGATCAACTCTTGCGCGTATTCCACGGCCGGTTTGATAGCGGCCATCGAGTCCACCTTCAGGTTCATGTATTTCATAGGGAAATAGTTGATCAGAGCGGCTATGCTTTCGGTGGGTCTCTTCGGATCGAAGAGGGCGGATTTCGGAACGCCCTGACCCTTCAGGAAGTTGTTGACGAAGAATTGACCGGTCGATAAGTATCTGAAACGAAATTGATTGAAAATGTTAATTAATGCTTCTTATATAATCGACAGAGGGCGCCCGATTACTTGAAACAATTGTAGGCAAACAACTTGGCATTATGTCAAATCGCGAACAAATTGTGCAAAATCTTCAGATTAATTATTCGATTTTAAAGTGATTTTCAACTCGAATTTAATATTGAAAAGCTTGTAAGTATACTATTATATAATATTAGAAGATAAATCTAACATTGCTTGGACGTTTTATAGATTTTTTGTATCAAATATAAAGTATTTTATACTATTATTGGTTATGTTTATCCAAAATGGATGAAAAAAAGTACCAACATCGAGAAAAGGTAAATCTAATCTAATTTGATTATAGGCAACTTGATGTACACATTAATTAGAAATTTCAAAATTTTCGATTGTAAATAATTTAGTTAACTTACTTCTTTTGCGTGTAGGGATCTGCCATGAAGGAGAGCATCTCAGCAAGACGACCTGTGACGATTTTGATCCAGTGCCTTCTGAAGGAACGGTTCTCGAGGAGGTCGACGAATTTCCTGACGCTGAAGTTGCCCTCGCCGTCGCTGAAGATCTTCATGAACTTCTCCGCTCCCAATTTGGTGACGAAACCCTTGCCCATGTCGGAATTCAAGAACTGATCGAAGAAGACGTGCAGCTTCTCGACGATCGGCGGAAGATACCAGGCGTGATCGGCGTGCGAATGAGCCCTCTCCTCGGCTTCCGGACCGACGAACGAGTTGAACAGATTCATCACGACCGGAAGGTACGACGTCATATCGGAAGAGCCCTCCTGGCTCATGAAACTGCTAGCCAAATTCATCGCGCTGCTCAGATCGAAACCCTCGTTCTTCCTTGCGCGGTTCTCTTTCGCCGGTTCACCGCCTCCTTGATTCATCATGCTTAAAAGATTTCCGATCATGGAAATATCGAATCCTCCGGATTTCTTTCCACTCTCTCCCCCTTGATTCAGCATTCCGATCACGTTACCGATCATCGACAAATCAATTCCTCCTCCACCTGCGTTCTGTCCCATCAAAGCTCCGATTCCCTGCAGAATCTGTCCAGCGCCTCCTGCGGCGCCTCCAGACATCAGCATCTGTCCCATCTGTTTTCCGCCTTCCGAATCCAAGAAATTTGACACCAAACTACCCAAATCCCCTGATTTATCGCCTCCAGCCAACAAAGATCCGGCTATATCCAAAAACGGATTCGTCTCGTCCACCTCGTTATCATCCAGGCTCTGATGGCTGGACCCGATCAGAACCAAAGACAAAGCCAACAACAGAAACCTCGCCATGGTTACTTCTACAAAAAAAAAAAACAATTCAATCATAAACACAAGCTGTAACGATGGTAACAAACTTATTATAATAATGATCGTCGTTATTTTTTTTTTTGAATGAATGATGGAGATGTTTTGCGGGCAATTATATAACAATTAACTGTGCATTTATGTAACTCTTTTTATTTTTCTTCTTCTTCTTCTAGTGTCGATGAACTTTGCACTCGCCGTTTTCGCTGAACGGAATCATGTAAGTATAATTTTTACTTCTTTGTTACAAAACTCGCTGTTATATTTGAATGTCGTCCAACTGTTAAATCGAACCACTTGTCGAGGTGCAATTCTTAAGCAAATGGTTGTATTTTTTTTTTGGTAAATTAGCATTCTTGATGCATCGAAAGTCAGGATGTGTCGGAGAGTTTATTGACTTCGTATCCCTATTAGAATATCAATGAATTTTGATGATACTTGTTTCTATTATAAATATCGTGAACTTCTTCACTTTATGAAACATTTACTGGTAATTATTGCAATTATACAAGTACATTTTTTCATCGCATTCTTGAAATCCCGACGTTCGAAGTCCCGACTGTATCGAAATCCCGACTATATCGAAAGTCGGGATATAGATTATATTGATTGTCGGGATTTTGACATAGTCAGGATTTCGATATAATCGGGATTTCGATTGTCGGGCTTGCGATTGCCACCGATTTAAAATCGAGAACTTTTTTACTTTATGAAACATTTGCTGGTAATTATTGCAATTATACAAGTACATTTTTTTCATCGCATTCTTGAAATCCCGACTGTATCGAAATCCCGACTATATGGAAAGTCGGTATATAGATTATATTGATTGTCGGGATTTTGACATAGTCAGGATTTCGATATAGTCGGGATTTTGATAGACGGGATTTCGATTGTCGAACTTGCGATTGCCACCGTTTTAAAATCGAAAACTTCTTTACTTTATGAAACATTTACTGCTAATTATTGCAATTATACAAGTGCATTTTTTCATCGCATTCTTGAAATCCCGACTATATCGAAAGTCGGTATATAGATTATATTGATTGTCGGGATTTCGATATAGTTGGGATTTCGAACATCGGGATTTCGATTGTCGTGCTTGCGATTGCCACCGATTTAAAATCGAAAACTTCTTTACTTTATGAAACATTTACTGGTAATTTTTGCAATTATACAAGTACATTTTTTCATCGCATTCTTTCGTATCCATTCAATTCCGTTGTTATTGTTGTTGTTGTCCACCTTTTCACCACGAATATTTTTAGATAATCGCGAAGCGACGATAACAAAAAAACGACGAAACCTTGACATTTTACGTAGATGCAAGAAGGAGGAACGAAAAAAGAAAAGAAACGACTAATGATAACACGCTTCGCGTAAAAACGTCTCGCTTGACAGTGGCCGGAACAATTGAATTACGATCGCGCTTCTGGAACACAACAGTCAATTGTTTCCTTCTTTTGTTTCCACGTAAATTCGACCAACAAAGTTAACTTTACCTTAATTGCAACTACCTTTAATCAAAGTTGCGGCAACAGTATTTTTTTTTACATTTTTATTATTCGTTCTATTTACGTAACGTTTATCTAACAGCTCGTTAAATATTTAATTAGTGCGAATGATAACTATGACAACCGATGGTATAATAAGGTGTCTTATCGTTAGGAATATAAATTTTTTTAATTGTCCTTTTTAACGAACTGCATTTGAACTATATTTTTTTTATCGCTAAAGAACTAATTAATATAGTAATTTTATGTGCGTTGCGCAACGAAACACCAAATTCCTGTTCCATTTACGTTATCTTGTCTACTTGGAAACCTTAAAGAATTCTTTAAAAAAATGTCTCTCACTATTTTTATAATTAATTAGTATTAGACTCTTAATTTTTTTAAGTATTTTATGAAATCTTAATTAATTAGTTTTTCTTTCATCAAATTTCATTGAATTATTTAGTATTAACATCTATAAATTTTGAACAATTTGGGATAAAATTGCATATTACGTTGCTAAGTGATTTTTCTTGTTATTGCTTCATTTGTTTGCAATTAATTTGTTTTACGAGCGTTTTGCAAAGAAGACTCGATTTAATTATCACGAAATAAGTGATTGAGTAATTGAGTAAACTGTAGACGATTATAATTGAAGTACGAAAACTATGACATACCGGTTTTAAAAATAACATATTTTATAAAGTAGACTTACCTGTTGTTGAGTATAGGTTAATTTTTGTTGAAAATTCCTGAGTTAGACGACAAACTCTTTGCACCGACCGAAATGTTTCTCTTTCCTATATATCGCCGAGTGTGTGTGTGCGTCTGAACTGAAGAATTGAGAAAGAGCAGTTGCGTGAGTCAAAAGTGGATACGCTGATGTGGACTTAACGGTAAATCGGTGAGGCTCGTCGTCGTCTACCTCCAGTTACGAACTTGAGTTGTTCCGTCCACTTGCCCGTACCGAACTGAATCACCTGACTCCTCTGCAACAGCTTATATCAATCTACCTGTACACTTTACCTGCACTCTTTTCACAATACAAAAAAATAAACCTAACTTTTTCGAATTTCTTCCATTTCTCAAACGTCTTAAGAAATTTATCTCCAGTAGACTATTAAGAATAAAGCGCCCTTATTCATAAGAAAATACACGGAAAGGGAAGCAAAATTGCCGCCCCCCAAAAAGGCTAGGTCAGGTGGCCCTGATAATTCAATAAATAACGTTTAAATGTTCATTAATTCCGAAGACGTGGCCCGAAGTATTTACAGTTAGCTGTGGAGGAAGAATCAAAGTGGAATTCAAAAAAAAAATATGTATATGAGAATCGGAGAGACTTTTATTTTTTGGACTTTTGCCTCTTCTGTCGAGTTCAATAACAAAACTTTACTAAATAAATTAAACACAAAACAGAAAAGAATGTTTGGTTTCTATGGGCAACGAAAAATAACGTTTTTTTTTTTGTTAAAAAGTTTGAACACAGAGTTTCCATGGATACGTAACGTAATAGGTTTTTATTAGTTAATTTTGAGGCAATTCTTTTGTGTCGGTTTTGAAATGTAGACGAAATTGAAATTACACAACGTGTGAGAAAAGCATAATCGAAATACCGTAAGTTATGGTCTTCTGTGTTTGACCAAATGGTTAACAATGAATACACACGGCGATTGGCAAAAGGACAATAAAAAAATATATATAACACTTAATAATAACACAGTGTTTATACATACAACACGCAACGCGAAGGAAGTGGTTCAACGAACCTCCTCAACCATACATTCGACTAATTCTTTAGATCAACAAACGATAAAAGTCTCTTTTTTTTCTCCATCATTTCTAAGTATGCTCGAAAGAAACGACAACAAATTTAGTTAAAAAGAGAAGCATTTGTTTTGTTTATATTTTGTTTTATGGAAGTTGTCATTTCACTTGTTTCGAATTTCATTTGTTAATTGCACCAATCAAAAATTACACGTAATTAATTTAGTTTTTTTTTAAATTTTTCTTTTGTCATTTGCACGATAACAACGAAAATTTAATTTCATTAAGTGAAGTAAAGTAAAGCACTTGTCTCATTTAAATTTCGTTTGTTAATTGTCTGTAACTAATGAAATAAATAAACAATAGACAAAACACAAATTTGTTAATTGTTTTGCGTTTGTTTTTTTTCCTGTTATTACTTGATTTAAAAGGAAAATAACATTTCGTTGCATTTATTCGTCAATAGAAATATTTAATATAAAAATAATGAAATTTAGTTTGAAAGAGAAGCATTTGTTTTGTTTTATCGAAGTTATCATTTCACTTGTTTCGAATTTCATTTGTTAATTGCACCAATCAAAAATTACACGTAATTAATTTAGTTTTTTTTTTAAATTTTTCTTTTGTTATTTGCACGAAAATAACGAAAATTTAATTTCATTAAGTGAAGTAAAGCACTTGTCTCATTTATCTTTTGTTTTATGTCATTAACTTATGTCACATTTAAATTTCGTTTGTTAATTGTCTGTAACTAATGAAAAAATAACCAATAGACAAAACACATATTTGTTAATTGTTTTGCGTTTGTTTTTTTTCTGTTATTACTTGATTTAAAAGGAAAATAACATTTCGTTGCATTTATTCGTCAATAGAAATATTTAATATAAAAATAATGAAATTTTGTTTGAAAGAGAAGCATTTGTTTTGTTTTATCGAAGTTGTCATTTCACTTGTTTCGAATTTCATTTGTTAATTGCACCAATCAAAAATTACACGTAATTAATTTAGTTTTTTTTTTAAATTTTTCTTTTGTTATAACAACGAAAATTTAATTTCATTAAGTGAAGTAAAGTAAAGCACTTGTCTCATTTATCTTTTGTTTTATGTCATTAACTTGTCACATTTAAATTTCGTTTGTTAATTATCTGTAACTAATGAAAAAAATAAACAATAGACAAAACACATATTTGTTAATTGTTTTGCGTTTGTTTTTTTTTCTGTTATTACTTGATTTGAAAGGAAAATAACATTTCGTTGCATTTATTCGTCAATAGAAATATTTAATATAAAAATAATGAAATTTAGTTTGAAAGAGAAGCATTTGTTTTGTTTTATCGAAGTTGTCATTTCATTTGTTTCGAATTTCATTTGTTAATTGCACCAATCAAAAATTACACGTAATTAATTTAGTTTTTTTTTAAATTTTTCTTTTGTTATTTGCACGATAACAACGAAAATTTAATTTCATTAAGTGAAGTAAAGCACTTCTCTCATTTATCTTTTGTTTTATGTCATTAACTTATGTCACATTTAAATTTCGTTTGTTAATTGTCTGTAACTAATGAAAAAATAAACAATAGACAAAACACATATTTGTTAATTGTTTTGCGTTTGTTTTTTTTTTCTGTTATTACTTGATTTAAAAGGAAAATAACATTTCGTTGCATTTATTCGTCAATAGAAATATTTAATATAAAAATAATGAAATTTAGTTTGAAAGAGAAGCATTTGTTTTGTTTTATCGAAGTTATCATTTCACTTGTTTCGAATTTCATTTGTTAATTGCACCAATCAAAAATTACACGTAATTAATTTAGTTTTTTTTAAATTTTTCTTTTGTCATTTGCACGATAACAACGAAAATTTAATTTCATTAAGTTAAGTGAAGCACTTGTCTCATTTATCTTTTGTTTTATGTCATTAACTTATGTCAAATTTAAATTTCGTTTGTTAATTGTCCGTAACTAATGAAAAAAATAACCAATAGACAAAACACATATTTGTTAATTGTTTTGCGTTTGTTTTTTTTTTCCTGTTATTACTTGATTTAAAAGGAAAATAACATTTCGTTGCATTTATTCGTGAATAGAAATATTTAATAATTAGAGCAAAAGAATAAGTAATGTATGTAGAAATTAAGTGCGGATGGAATAAATGGCCGGATTTTGGTGTTGTTTTGTAATGTTTGTAATGTTTTCATCATTTCTTCTTGATAGTGTTGCAAGCCCATTCCATGCCTTCGCGAACACCAGAAGCTTGAGAAGCCGTGCACGCTTGGATCTGCCACGGTCTGTCCTTGATCGAAGGAAGACCCAAAGTCTGAGCCAAATCCGAAGCGCTCAGAGACTCGGGAAGATCCTGCTTGTTGGCGTACACCAAAAGGGGAACTTCTTTAAGTTTTTCATCACCCAAAAGTTCGTACAATTCGATACCGGTTTCCTCCAAACGTCTCTTATCCGCAGCATCCACGACGTACACCTGCACAGAATGCAATCATTTAAATGCAAATTTCATTACTTTTGAAAATCAAGTTTAAAAAAAATCGTTTGTTTATATGCAACCAAAGTTACGCTCACCAAAATATCAGTGTTTTCAAAGTAGTTCTTCCAGTACGGTCTGATCTTCCTCTGTCCGCCGATGTCCCAGACGTTCAGTTTGAATCCTTCCGAGACGACGGATTTGATATTGAAGCCTGCCGTTGGTGTAATATGCGTTACATCCTCGGATGCTAAAGTCTTCAGAATGGTCGTTTTTCCGGCATTGTCGAGACCCAACAGCAAAAGACGAAGTTCCTTTTCCGGTGCGGATCGCAGCTTCCGCAATATCGAAAGAAGACCCTGCAAAAAAAACAATTGAAATTTCGAGATTGTATGCAACCAAAGTTACGGAAATTTTGAAAATCAATAATTTTTGTTGTTAACCGCTGAGAATAATTGTATTATATGGAAATAAGTACATTTAAGCCAAATTTACAGGAAATTGTATAAATAATTATAAAGCAGTCTACGTGTTGCGTGGGTTGTATAATATGATTACGCAACCTATGATTTAATCATTACTAAAATAAGTAGAAGAAAAACACAGAGCTTTTAAATCTATTCGGAATAAACAGGGACTTTTAACTGGTGTCCTTATTGGATTGGTATCACTGAAACGGGGACGATATTCCAAGGATCGTCGCTGTCATGAGCAGTTGTTTTTTTTGTTTTGTTTACAAACAGAGGCCGCTCGATTTCGCCGCATAAAGAGCAAACGATGATTTTAAATTAAATTAAATTAAAATAATAATACACAAAAAAAAGAAAAGAAACGAGGGAAAGATAACACGGTTGGTGCAACTGTAAAGTTCAAAGTGCAAGAGAAACGCTTGATTTTTTCAGGTTAAGAAGAATTTTTTTGTCGTTCCGACACACACGAAATATAGAACTGACAGTAAGCTAAATGTCGTGTAAATGTATGTGTTTTTACTTTTATTGTCCGTAAAAAAAAAGAGAGAGAAATTAATTAATGACGATGGAAGATCGATAGTTTCTCACGTCCGAACGTGGTGAATAATTCAAATAAATGTATCTATCGACGATTGAAACAAATGAAAAAGAACGATCGAAACAAGTGAAAGAAGAGATGTCGTAAATGTTTGATGTGTAGGTAGATAGATGAACGTAGGCGGCTTTGAAACAAAATGCTTAGTTTTTAGTTTATGGGACAGTATTAAACGAAAATACAATAGAAATCCAATTGAAACAACAACAAATGAATTATGTGTCTATTGTCTCTATAATTATCGTGCATGTCCATAGTTCAAATAGTTTGTAGTTTTTTTTTTTACATTATAAAATTAGATTTGACTTATCGTCTGTTAAATACTAATGTCTTGTTGAGTTGAACAAAAAAAAAAAATAATGAAATTTTTAGTTTGCGTGTGTGTTAAAAACTAGAATAACTTTGATTAATTGAAAATTTGAAATGAATTTATATTTCTGTATTAGTATTTAGCAGACGATATGGGAATTGGATGCCGTTGATGATGGCTTCGGTAGGGGTTGGTACTGTGGTGCGTATCCATGGCAACGCATTTTATTTTTATCGCGTGCCAACCCCGCAAAAAAATCAATTGCACCTCGACAAATCGTATGCAACCAGACGAGCGAATCGATAATTCGAAACTTTTGGAGGAGGAAAAAGCAGCTGTTGCGTCGCGATGCACGTGCGCTCTGATTGATGCAATAATACGAATTGAATGAGAAAGAGTTCTGTTACATCGACTACAATAAATTGAGAGTAAAGCTATTAGGTAAATGACAAAATAGGTTAAAAAAAAACCAGAAATTATTGATGTAAGCGAAGGTAACCAAGACGACGGTGATGACGTTAGATGTGGGGAACGTCAGATGTGCGATGGAATTTGATTTCTGTTCGTGTTATATTTGCCAAGGTCTACTTACCATTGTTTTTTGTTTCTTTTGTTTTTGGAGGTGGTGGAGGATAGGTTCTTCTTTGGGCGGTGGAGGAGGATCGTCTGGAAGGGTGGTTTTGATGCGGCGACCGTCGGCAGCGGAGCGGAGCGAAGGGGGAGCGGCGTTCGTGAAAAGGTGGAAATAATCGATTCGCTGGAGGAGAGAGAGAGAGAGAGAGTGAGAGGTGGAACGGAGGGAGGAGAAACAAAAAAAAAATATAATTAAAACAAAAGCGAAACAAACAAACGAAGAGATGCGGGCGCTCTACGCCGGCTGCAATCTGTTCGGTCAGGTGCTCGGTTCCAGGTCTATAGCTTTGGAGAAGTTCGGAGACTACGGGGATGGCGTCCAGGACGTTCTTGCCATTGGACATTCGGTGGTCGTGTGCAGAGGTGTCAAGGGTGGCGTGACTCTCAGGGGACACGGTTTGGAGCCGAAGAGGACGCACATCGTCACGGAGCTCGAGTTCAGGAGGCACGTGGTGGACGCGAGCGCTTCGGACACGAGACTCGTCTTCTTGGACGCGGACGGAGATCTGCACGTCCTCGATTTCCTTGACAGAGAGGTGCAGCTCAGAGTTAAGCCCAGATTCGTGGAGGTCGGCGACAGAGCGGTGAGGATCTCGTGCGGGTTCGGTATAAACGTCGCTCTGACGATCGCCGGACACGTCTACAACATTCCCAACAAGATGCGATTCAGCAACAAGGAGCTGGTGGACGTGAAGACGGGAAACGAGCATTGCCTCCTGCTGGACAAGACGGGGAACGTCTTCAGCTTCGGAAACGGCAGGTGCTTGAACTGAAAATATAATGAAATCGATAGCAACAATTAACTTGATTCTTCATTTCAGTCGAGGTCAATTGGGACACGGGACGCTGGACGCCGAGGAAGAACCTCGACTGGTAGACTTCCTTGCTGGCCTGCAGGTGATGCAGATTGCCGCCGGCAGCTGGCATTCGTGCGCCCTGACGGCAGATGGCGTCCTCTACGTTTGGGGTTGGAACAGCGACGGACAACTTGGCCTTCCCGGCAGCGTTGTCATCGCCGTCCCCACAATGATGCACAAACCCGACAACGTCGCTTTCGTAGCAGCCGGAAGCAGGCACACCATCATATCCACATGTGAGTATAGATCTTTGCCTATCCTACAATCATCAATAACATAATTTGCTAATGTCACCAACATATATTTCGTATTGAATGAATCACTCTGTACATACAAATTTAAAAAATATTTTTTTGTATATTAACACGTTAAGGACGGCGCTTTTCGGGTTGTCTGTCCCCAAAAAAAAATGTCTTGGACGCCTATGGACTGAGAGAAACGTCAAATATCTTACGTCAATTATAACCTTTAAAAGTTTAAATTTTTCTTATACATTTTTTAATGATATTGAAGCAATTTATAAGAATTGTTAACAACTTTATGAAAATTTCAATATTTTTCCCC
>NW_017097870.1:0-1344 GCF_001412225.1 Nicrophorus vespilloides
TGTTGAATTATGTAATTATTTTGCGCTGTTATTCTGAAATTAAATGAAATGTGAAGATAGTCCCATTTTAATTTCAACATTTTTGAGTGTTCTTATTGGAAAGATAATACTTTTGACTTTAATGTGTATATTTCATAGTCTTAATAACTTGTTTGGTTTTTGAGTAATTTAAGAAAACGTAAAGACGTTTTTATGTTTATTAATTACAAATGCTAACTGACAAGAACAATGAAGATAACTAACTCCAGTTTACGATTCTTGTTGAATTATGTAATTATTTTGCGCTGTTATTCTGAAATTAAATGAAATGTGAAGAGAGTCCAATTTTAATTTCAACATATTTAAGTGTTCTTATTGGAAAGATGAAACTTTTGACTTTAATGTGTATATTTAATAGTATTAATAACTTGTTTGGTTTTTGAGTAATTTAAGAAAACGTAATGACGTTTTTATGTTTATTAATTACAAATGCTAACTGAAAAGAACAACAAAGGTAACGAACTCCAGTTTACGATTCTTGTTGAATTATGTAATTATTTTGCGCGGTTATTCTGAAATTAAATGAAATGTGAAGAGAGTCCAATTTTAATTTCAACATATTTATATGTGTTCTTATTGGAAAGATGATACTTTTGACTTTAAGGTGTATATTTCATAGTCTTAATAACTTGTTTGGTTTTTGAGTAATTTATGAAAACGTAAAGACGTTTTTATGTTTATTAATTACAAATGCTAACTGAAAAGAACAACAAAGGTAACGAACTCCAGTTTATGATTCTTGTTGAATTATGTAATTATTTTGCGCTGTTATTCTGAAATTAAATGAAAAGTGAAGAGATTCCAATTTTAATTTCAACATATTTAAGTGTTCTTATTGGAAAGATGATACTTTTGACTTTAATGTGTATATTTCATAGTCTTAATAACTTGTTTGGTTTTTGAGTGATTTAAGAAAACGTAAAGACGTTTTTATGTTTATTAATTACAAATGCTAACTGACAAGAACAATGAAGATAACGAACTTCAGTTTACGATTTTTGTTGAATTATGTAATTATTTGCGCGGTTATTCTGAAATGAAATGAAATGTAAAGATAGTCCAAATTTTGAGTGTTCTTATTGGAAAGATGATACTTTTGACTTGATTGATTCTTGAGTAAATGAAGAGAACGTGAAGACATCAACGTAATTGATATTACGTAACTGGTAATTGTTGTAATTATTAGTTTTCTTTTATGTTGATGAATTGCAAATATCAAGAATTGAGTGGAAAATAAAAATGATTACCGGATTTTGAAAAGGAAAGAGAACAAAAAAAAAAGAAGTGAGTATAAAGGATATCAGA